>NC_141603.1:57155400-57304037 GCF_047967505.1 Dipteris shenzhenensis
TCACACAGCACGGTCGTTGGCCGCGCGACATCCCCTCCCAAATTAAATTAATTTAATTTTTTTTAACCCTAACCTAACTTAACCATCTAACTAACTTTAGTTAGGTTAGTGTTAACATAGTTTAGTTTTAACCTAGGTTAGGTTAGTTTAACATAGATTAGTTAGTAACTTAGTCTGACAGGTTAGGTTAGGTTAGGTTATTGACCTAGGTTTAGTTAGCATTAACCCACCCTAGTTAGTTTAACTAACTTCAATTAGTTAGACTTACAATTAGCTCTAGTTAGTTTAATTAAATGGACCTAGTTAGGTTAGCTAAAGTAACTATCCAATTATACTAATTGGATAGTTAGGGTAGTTAGGTTAGTTAGACTAACTGGGCCAATTAGATCAACTAAGCTGGGTCAATTACTACCCCTCAGTTAGACTTAAAGCCCATTCACACCAAACCTTAAGACCAAGGCCCCCCCCCCAAACAAAAAAGGCCAATTTTACCCCTACTTCAACACTTCATATCACGCCCATTTTGGACCCAAACTAGACCTCGTTTAAACCAAAGTTTCACACACGGAAACACCACGCTACGGGGCATTTTTTTAGCCCATTGCACACTATTTTACCATCCCGAGCACTCGCTCATTCGTGCCCACATGTGGGCCTCGTTTCGCACTAATTCGCTCATATCTTTATGCCACGACCTTCGATTGACGATCTATCTGCACCGGCACATTTCCCTACACACGTGGGACAATCCTAGGCACATTATTAACATGACATTCCCTACAACACCAACACATCGCTAACCCTCCTAACACAACTACATCAACAACTGCACTTGCGGGGCAGAGACACCCTTTGCAACTCTCATCCAATCTGCATGCAGCTATGCTCTGACCAACGCCTCAGACTCCAATGCTTACCAAATTTGCATACAACTCCACTACCACTGCCTCCGACAATCCTCTACCCCAATTCCCCCCCTAAAATTCAAGAAATCCCTTTGACTCTACACCACAACATGGCTGGACTCCATCGCAAGGATGATGGGGATATTGACCTCGATGCGGAGGGTAATAATTTCTTTAATCGTAGAAATAATAACAATCAAGGCAGGCACCCCCTAGGAAAACTCGAACTTCCCAAATATAATGGTAGGGGAGATCTAGCCCATTTTCTCCAGCATTTTGATGCCGCATGCCAAGCAGGTGTAGATCAATCCAATGAAACCAAGGTGGCCTGGTTTCCCATGGCCTTAACCGATGAAACATCAGAATGGTACCTGAACCTCCTAGTGGAAGAGCAAGCCACATGGGACCTGCTTCAAAGAGAATTGAAGAGGTGCTTTTAAACGGAGAGACTACAAGATGATCCCGCTCTCCAACTAAGCAAGATCAAACAAGGCCGCCGAGAAGATGTATGCACGTACCCAGGCAAGATGAAATGCTTAATCGCCAAATGTGACCCACTCCCCGATGCAAAGTACCTCATGACCTGGTTCATTGTAGGCCTAAGGAAGAAAATTCGGAAAGATATGAAAAAGATTAGCAGTTATGAAACGTTCAATGCTGCTCATGCGGCAGCCATTGACATCGAGGATGGCATGATCAAACTCTGACACCAGTAGTGATGATGGTAGATCCAGTGCACGAGACAAGTGCTCTAAAAAGGGCAAATCCAAGTCCATTGCCGAAACGTCAAATGAAGATCACTTAGAGGCCATGACCATGAAGTTAAAAGATGAAATGATGCAAGCCATGGAACAAAAGCTTCACTTGTCTCAGCTACCACCTCAGACTTATCCACAACGAGAAAATGTTTGGTGCCCACACTGCATGGCCAATCATACAGCAAATGAGTGCTCGGTCCTAAGAGCCAAGATCACTACACAAGCAAATCCACCGCCAAGATTGTGGTGCCATATCTGCATCATCGGTGGCCATGATGAAAACAGTTGCATCTTCAACATGCGCAACAACCTGCCTCAATCTCAACAATACCAACCGGTACCCATAATCTCAACAATACCAACCGGCACCCATGCCAGTGTACAAGCAACTGGCACTTGCACGAACGCCCCTAGCTTCGAGGCTGAAACTTATTCCTGTTTGGACACAAGTCCCACAATTACTCAGGAATCCGAATCCATGACCATATCCAAGAGTGCCAAATCCAACTCCTCAGGCAATTCCAATACAACAACTGCAAGTCGAGGAAGTAGACTCACCATTCGAGTATGAAGCAAAGTACCCACTGTATGATGTAGAAGGCGTAGAGGGTCTATCTATGCAAATCAAGTTTGACCCAATACATATCGAGCACCAATCAAGTGCTATGGTTGTGGAGAAAATCACCAGATCACAAAGTGCCCTCATCGTGCTAGCACCGCTACTTTCCAACCACTCTGCAGAGATTGTGGCATAGGACATGCCTGTATGGATTGTCCCATGGAAAATAAGGTCCCACAACAAATAGAGGTTAAGAATCGGCATCATTGGGGTGGACCATCAAAGCATAATATCACAACTTGTGAATGTAATTACACGCCAATAGAAAGAGGCCACCAAGGGCCCTAACATTCCAATCCAACCTAGATGACTTCTTAAAAAGAAAGCACAAGTGCCTCCATCTCGGCCAACCAATGAGCAGCCGAACTCATCCACATCAACTCTTGAGCCTCAAATAAAAGAAGCTCCATATGCAAATGCAAAGGTGTAGAAGGCTCGTTTTCAGGCACTTCAACAATGGGTACAAAAGGAACAAGCTCAATTTGAAGCTGAGAAAGAAGCTCAAGATCCAATCCATGACTTGGCCCCACAAAGTATTGACACTGTACTCAAGCCTGTGTTTCAAGAATAGACTCCACAACATAATGTACTACCACATCAACTTGAAGGAGCTACACTCTCTAGCATCGTGAGTTGCCCTGTGTTAATTCCCATTGGAATCCTCCTACAAAATTGTCCCAATCTCTGGTAGAGTTTCAAAGGTTGGATTGAACTCGCAAATCCCCTTCCACCTATGGACGACATCGAAGATATCCCTATGCAGATGGTGAGAGAGATGACATATGCAACATTACTGTGTGTTTGATCCACAAGGCATATAATGAAGTCCAAACCATAGTGGATGGTGGAGCAGGTGTAAATGTCCTATCAAACGAGCTCTATGATGAATGGGGTCTCCCACCAATGCAAAAGGCTAATTTTAACATATGCCTTGCCAATGATTCACAGGCTAAACCCTTGGGAATAGTGAATGGCATGTCAACAAAGGTTGTAGGAGTCCACTTTTCCCTTTAATTCACAATCTTGGATCTCCCCAAAAAATCCTATCAAATCTTATTGGGATGTCCTTGGTCATGGGAAGCATCAATTCTCCATGACTGGGGAACTGATAGACTAACAATCCATAATCACAACACCATAGTCAAGGTGAATGTGGGGAGAGGAGCTATAAAAACAATTGTTCTTAGAGCATTGGATGACACATATTCAACGATAATCTCAAGAAATCAGCTCCCCTGCAATAGCATGCCATAGTAGGTGATTCATAAAGCAATGTCAATAACTGAATACAAACATTAGCAATCATCGATAACTGCCATTCATTAGACCCCATCTTCTTGTAGATAGATGCTGAGGTGCTACAGGTAGATCCTCCACTCACACATGAAGAGCCAATCAATCTAGAGCTGCCATTCTTTATGGCTGACCTCGAGTGGGATAATGAACCTGAAGAAGGTACCCATACCAATGATGAATCCAATTTCCTGTGGGACCTTGAAACTGAGGCTGAGAATGTTGAAATTGAAGATCAAGTCTATGACAATGACTTAGCAATTCTGCATGCCCTAACAGCAGTCGAGCTTCCAAAAATTGAACCTCCAAAGTTGAATAACAACAGAAGATCCCACAAGAAAGCTAAAGGAGGAAATTGCAGAAAAGCCAAGGCCGAACACTTCAATGAATTCGAACGAGTCCAAACAAGGATCGTTGAATTGTATCTTGCAAAGCCAGCTCGCTGAAAATCAGAACCACCGCCTCTTGAATGGTCCCCTGAGGGACTAGAAGGAGTATGCGCAGCAAATGAGCCCTTACTTGGGAACACCTTACCAATGGAAAAGTTACCTCACAATTCCCGATGTACGAAATTTTGGTAGTATAAACCACATGTGTGGATGAAGCTCAATCAAGAGACTTCAGAAAAAGAAAGTCAAAAAGAGCGTAACATATTTGGTAAATGAAACTATGTCACCCACAGTGACACATGGCACATGTTAGGCTAGTTTAACACCATCAGAAGCTGATTTGAGAAGTGCCGGAGTACTTTAAGAATTACACAAGTGGCAGTGTCCCCATAGCAATGCCAAGACCACTAAGAGAATCTGAAGTTCAAGAAACTGATAGCATTGGAGAAACTCCAATGTATGAGGGACTAACAAAAACTCGCACAATAAACCTCGCCCTTGAAAGGGAGGAAGAAAAACTGGTTTTCATTGGGAAAACAGCTTCGACAGGAAGATGAAACCAAACTCAAAGCACTCCTAATGGAATACCATGACTGCCTAGCATGGTCATACCAAGAGATGAAAGGAATTTTGCCAAACATGGTAGTACACACAATACCTATAAGGGAAGGTGCCCACCCTAAGGTATGTGGACCTTATCACACAAATCCTAAGTATGGCACCATGGTTTATGTGACGAGCTAGAAAAACTCTTAGATGCCGGATTCATCTACAAGATAGAGCACACTGATTGGGTTTCATGCATCGTCATTGTGCCTAAGCACAACAAGAAGATCAGAATATGCATAAACTTAAAGAATGTGAATGCTGCCACAATTAGGGATCACTATCCCCTACCCTTAACAGAAACAGTGTTGGAAAAGGTGGCAGGTTCTAAAATATATAGCTTCTTGGATGGCTTCAGTGGCTATAACCAAGTGCAAATTGCTCCTAAAGACCAATCAAAAATAGCATTTGCTACAGAATGGGGTATTTTTGCAGATCGAGTCATGCCATTTGGCCTTTGTAATGCCTTGGCCACATTCCAACGAGTCATGTTCACAGCTTTCAAGTCATTTCTAAATAAGTTTTTACGGGTGTTCTTGGATGACTTGTGCATCCACTCGAACAAAAAAGGCCACTTCCAATGTCTTGAAGCAATACTAATCAAATGCAAGGAGTATGTCATCTCCCTAAATCCAACAAAATGCTAGTTCATGGTCACCTCGGAATTTTTTGGGACACATGGTTTCTCAAAATGGGATTGCAACTGACATGGACAAAATCAAAATCTTCATGGAATTGCCTCCTACAAATTCCAAAGGTGTACAGGCCTTTATGGGACATGCCGGCTATTATCGAAGATTTATGTTGCGGTATGCCATGATAGCTAGACCACTTTACAAATTATTAGTGGAATTCTTATGGACAGAAGAGTGTGACCAAGCCTTTGAGCTTTTAAAGTGGTGCCTAATCATAGCCTGCGAGAAGGACTTTTCTTGTTGAGATTTATTGGTGGCCAACACTTTGGGCAGATGCCTATGAATATGTAAAAGGCTGTGATATATGCCAATGGGCTACTAAACTACAACACAAAGACTTCAATCCCCTAACAATAGTTGTTCCACAAAAACCATTTGAAAAATGGGGGATTGACTATGTGGGTCCCATCCATCTAGCCGTGACAGGAACACAGGCATGCTACATCATTGTGGCCACTGATTACTTTACAAAATGGACTGAAGCTAAAGTAGTCAAAAAGGCAGATGCCAAAAGCATGCCAAAAGCACAGTAAGATTCTTATATAAGAATGTGATCACCCGATTCGGATGCCCCATTGAAATTGTGTCAGATAGAGGCACACATTTTGTCAATGAGGTAATCCAAGAACTCTTGTCTGGCTTTATGGTAATCCATAGAAAAAGCTACTACCCCCAAGAGAATGGACAAGTCAAATCCACCAACAAAATATTATGCATTATCCTCACCAAGGTAGTAGAACCACAACGTTCTGATTGGGCAGAAAAACTAAATGTTGCCTTATGGGCATACCAAACCACACTCAAGGTTAGTACAGGGAACACACCTTTTCAATTGGTGTACGGCATTGAAGCTATGGTCCCACTAGAATTTGTAATACCAAGCCTACTCATAGTAGTACAGGAATCCATGGGAGATCATGAATCCTTGAAAGAAAGACTCTATTAGTTGGAGAAGCATACAGAGACAAGACTAGTTGCCTACCATGCCATGACAATAGAAAAACGTAGAAAAATGGCATGGTTTGATAGAAATCTTAAAGCTAAAGACATCAAGGAAGGTGATTTGGTCTTGTTATACAATGCCAAAGTACACAAGGGGAAACTAAAGTATCTAGGTCAAGGACTCTACCAAGTAAGAAAGATGAATCCCGTCGGAGCTGTGCTCCTAGAAACATTGGATGGAGTCCAATTCAACACAACAATAAACGAGAGCCGACTGAAGCACTACTACTTCAACACGCAAGCCATCCCCAACAAAAATGAAGATTTGGGAAACCCAATTCTTTCTTAGTTAGGATTAGATTGTATCACGAGCACTCACTTGCATATGTACATCTTCGCACATACACGTAGCATCAATCGATTTCAACTTAAGGCTCAAAAGAGATGCCTAAATTCTAGCTGCCCTATGAAATCCGCGCAACAACAAAAAGCATGTAGTTAGTCCCTACCTATCTACTGCTAGGTCACGTGCACTCACACGCTTTCGCTTAGACACATAGATGATTGCATGAATAATTGTGCCACACACTCTCAAAGCATGTATAAAAATAAGATCTCTCTCACACACACACACAAAGGTCATACCTGCATGCCAACTAATCTAATGATAATGGTACACCACATGCACATGGATGCAGGTTTATAAAAAATGCCGCCACTAAAGAGGATGTGCATAAATAGCCTGCCGCCTCAACCACAGGACCCCCTCTAGAGTTCGCAGCCATCTACATCCTCTCAACCATGGCAACCACAAGCATTGGTGGTCTAGAGTGATAGCTCTAAGGAGGATTCAGTGCATGACCAAGAAGAACAAATGCCACCCCAGTCACCACTAGCCTACACAACCATTGACGGGACCCAATCATTGGAACTTGTGTAGCCACCTACATCGACTTATGCTCTTTCCAAGGAAACAACATCTTACTTAGAGCAAAGGGGTCTAGGCAATTTGTATGAGAGCCTAAAATCCTTGGAGGAAAGTCCTACAATGACCACATACATCAGGGACTTTCTCCATTCTTACCACTCCAGCAATGCACAAGTTGGCAAGTACAGTACCATCACTGTACATCAGAGCCCACTCAGCATTATCCTCGACAGTACAATCATTTCAAAGGGCTTTCTCACTCCCAACACAAGGTGCCAAATATCCTACATGCCCTACCGATGCTAAATTTCTTGAAGTACAACATCTCCTCACCAAGGGCACACTGATCCATAGGGACGGCATATTACTTCGCACCATCCTTAACCCTCGCCTCAAGGAAGCAACACAATTCCTTTTCACAATATTGGGGGTTAAGTGCAGCAAGAATAGATCCCTTCCACTCTGTACATTTGTTTTGCTGAGTAGGAAACTAAAGCAAGACTGGATCCAGCACTTAGTCATCTTCTTCACATAAAAACTAGATGGTTCATGAAGCCAAAAATGTAAAATTCCACACTTATTGGCTATAATCATCAAAAAAGAGCTACAGGAACGAGAAATGACTTTGCCCCAGTCACCGAGTTGGACATTCCCTTCTCACCAGTATGGGAGCCATCACCAACTTCTCCTATCACATTGGCAAATGCTCAAGGAGTTTGAGGGTAGTCAGATTGCCCAATCCCAATTCCCTCCATTTAACTCTGAGCTCTTGTCTTATACAAAGATTCAAGAGCACAATGCAGTAGACCAAGTGGTCTTCTTTGATAATGCCAATTTTTGGCAAGAACAAATTGAAGAAAAGAGGAATCTGATCAAGGAAGAGGGCACATTGACCTTGCATATTTCATTCTTCCACAAGTGGATTGACATGAAAGACAACCAAGAATTTGCCGATTATGTCTCTTCACATCCCCTCTAACATTTTGTCAGCCATTTTGGTATAAGAGAACATGCCAATGAAGTTCTAAAAAATAGAATGGCTCTTAGATGTACATCTTCAGTGCTTGCACTTGATGCCTCTATATATGTATCAACCATTGCCTTGGCCAAACCTCACATATATTAATTCCTCATTTTCTTGCACTACTATTAGGTTGGCTAGAGTCCACGTGCCAAGCACATTAGCACATGAGGTTTTCTTGATGCAAAAATTTGGTCTTTCAGAGACAAGACAACGTTGATGAGATACTTTAGCAATGAAGAAAAGTAGAAGATTGAATTGTTGCTCTTGAAAGAGAGTAGAATGAAATGCACTCTGTATCTCATCAAATACTTTAAACCTACCCATGGAGATTCTTGCATAGTTTGTATTCAAGGTATTTCAATTTGGGTCTTGTTGTCTTCTCTTGAGCAAGGAGTCTACCGAATTGTCACATGTACTTTACCAACCTTGAATTGGTTGCAACAAGAAATATGAAGAGGATATGTCAAAAGTTGTTGAAGAAAAAATGGATGCAGAAGAATTGGAGAAGGCCGGGAGGGTTACAATCAATAGGGAAAAGGATAAGGTGAGACTAAAAGGATACAAACTAGCAGCAATAGCCAACCTAACAAATGGAGAAGGTTTCTTTTAGGGAGAGTTCTTGGGTAAAAAGTGAATGAGGACAAATTGGGTATGATATGTGCTACAAAAATTGGGCCAACAGAATAATCTCTCACCCTGTAGTCATGATTTCGTTTTTTTTAATTTTCTTATAGTCTTCTCTATCACGCCTTCTTTATTGTGAAGGCTGACATAGATCTTTTTCTTATAATCTTCTCTATCATGCCTTCTTTATTTGTGAAGGCTAACATAGATCTTTTTTGAAGGCCGACATAGATCTTCTCTATCACGCCTTCATTATTTGTGAAGGCTGACATAGATATATCACGCCTTCTTTATTTGTGCAGGCTGATATAGATACAAACTAGCATAGCAATAGCCAACCTAACAAATGGAGAAGGTTTCTTTTAATGAGAGTCCTTGGGTAAAAAGTGAGTGAGGACAAACTGGGTATGATATGTGCTACAAAGATCGGGGCAGCAAAATAATCTCTCACCCTATAGTCACGATTTCGTTTTTAATTTTCTTATAGTCTTCTCTATCACGCCTTCTTTATTGTGAAGGCTGACATAGATCTTTTTCTTATAGTCTTCTCTATCATGCCTTCTTTATTTGTGAAGGCTAACATAGATCTTTTTTGAAGGCCGACATAGATCTTCTCTATCACGCCTTCATTATTTGTGAAGGCTGACATAGATATATCACGCCTTCTTTATTTGTGCAGGCTGATATAGATACAAACTAGCATAGCAATAGCCAACCTAACAAATGGAGAAGGTTTCTTTCAGTGAGAGTCCTTGGGTAAAAAGTGAGTGAGGACAAACTGGGTATGATATGTGCTACAAAGATCAGGGCAGCAAAATAATCTCTCACCCTATAATCACGATTTCGTTTTTAAAAATTTTTCTTATAGTCTTCTCTATCATGCCTTCTTTATTTGTGAAGGCTGACATAGATCTTTTTTGAATTGTAGTTAGAAAGAGATTGTGAAAATACCAGAAGTAGGCAAACACACCCAAAGGACCTTGGAATGCCAAGTGATAACAAGGAGCTCCATAAATACATAGCAAGGAAACATACTAGACCCAACTTATTGACCTTGTCATGGAGCTAGTTGTAAATCTTACAGGAGAACTGGGAGAACATGTGCAAGTGCTAGTAGATGCAATGATCTTCAAATCATGTCGGGAGTTGCACTTCAAGGATGCCTTCCATTATTTGCATGATAGCATAGAGTTCCTTTACCCCTTACAAGCAACCCGAATTGGCAATATTTGTGCATTGTCTTGTGTATCGGTATGAGTGTGGACTATTCCAAGTGTACCATTTCAAGACATTATCAATCTCAAGCTAACAAGATTTGGTTTCTTGCAGGTGTATTCTTAGGCTTATGCAAGTGGGGGATCTTCCAAATCTTCCAATGGATTGCAATGATTAGCTTATTGAGGGAGCCTCTTCCATATATCTAGAGGCATGGAGTGATAATAACATGATATCGTGGGAGCTGAAGAAGTGTCCATGGTGGTAGAGTATCCTCATGGCAAGAGACACCAGTTTGAGGCATCTCTATTTGCAGGTAATGTTCTTCCCTTTATAGAAATTGAGAGAGAGAGAGAGAGAGAGAGAGAGAGAGAGAGAGAGTACATGTGTGCAGGTGTGCGTGTGTGTGCGCACGCGTGAGTGCATAAATCAAATAAATTATTAAGATAAATTAATGTGTGTGTGTGTGTGCGTGTGTGTGTGTGTAGAAGAGATTATTTAGAGTAGGAATGAGAAATGTTTTATTAACAAACTTTAAAATAAATAGGAAATCCACTATGAATGAAGTAGCATTACTAGAGGGTGAACATTTTTGAAAAAAGGAAATGAGAGGAGTTGAGCTTTGATAAGTCATTGGCAGCATCATTTTTATTGAAGAGGGGAATCTACCTACTTGCCACCATCCAACAAGAAAAACATGGTGAGAACCAGTTAACCTTAGTTGGGAAGACAGGTGTCATAAAAACCCCTCCCTTGTTATTGGAGTCACAATAAAAATAAACCCTTAACCACTCACTTACAAAGCTAGTTGTAAAAATGTATGAGTGCAAAGTTGTATGGAGTGTGTAGATTTATGTTAAGAGAATTATGGGGGTGATAAAGTGGTACGTGCAAAGAAGAAATAGACATAAGCATTACAAAAAAAAGTGGGGATGAGAGTTTAAGCTTAATGGACAAATTAAAGTTATGAGCATATAAAGCTAGGGAAAGAAAAAAAGGTTAGGAGAGACCATTTAGAAAACATTAGACTATATAGATAAGAAGGTTAAAAAGAAATTATAAAGGGATGTTAATGCTCATGAGTGTAAGGGGGAAGGGTAAGGGACAAGGAGGTAAAATATGGCATTAGGATAAAGGGGGGGGGGGCGAGGGTAAATGGTGAGTAGAAATAAAAAGGCAAGGGTTATGAGAGCTTAGAAAACAAAGGGTTTGGGGGGGGAAGTTAATCAATGAATTGCAATATTTAAATTCTATAGTACCTATATCAAAGAGTCGGGTTCATCAAGAAGTAGAATGCCATGAAGTTGTAGGCATCGCGGGCGTCTGCATGTAGGGTAGTCAAACAGGGTAGTTTGGAAGCAGGGCAGTCAAGGTTGAGTAGTGGGGCATTCGAGGCTTGTGTGAAAGGTCACACAGTTCGGGGGTAGCGCTAGTGGGTTGTGGTAGTTGGCTAGCATAGAGGAAAAGGGAAGGTTACTGTGGTCTTGGAGTAAAAGCATACGGTGAGGCACGGTGTGCATAAATCGAGGCCCGTGAGTATCAGCAACCACAGTCACTGAGCAATGGATAGTAGCAGCGTGCGAAAAGGTCGAGACAGTAGCGCGAAAGAAGGACGAGGAGGGGAGGTTATACAGAGAGAGGGGCAAAGTAGAAGGGCAATGTACCAGAGAAGCTGTATAAGGCATAGCAAGGCACCTACAAGGAGTTTTAGAGCTGCGTGCGATCAGTAAGGTGGTGGGAGGAGCAAGAGCAGTAAGGGTTGTGGGAGGGGCGGTGCAGTGCAGGTGAGTAGATGGGTGAGTGTGGAGGCTTGTAAGGTGTTTTAAATAGGGTATGTAGTTGAGGGAGTCAGGAGAGTGAACATCATCAGAGTGAGAGAGTTTGGAGATAGGAGAAGTCAGGGGGGGTTTAGGGGGGTGGAAAGGTTAGGTGGGTTTAGGAGGATTAGGATACAGATAATTGAGAATAAATTAGAATATTTGACCAAACTAAAATAAACAAAAATTAGAGAAAATATAAGAAAAAGGAAAGTTTTAGGATAATAAGAGAATTAAAAATGCTCCTGCCATGCACAAAGCCTGTCTGAGTATCATGGATGAGGTCTGGAAGAAGGGGTTGTAATCGGATGCTGATTGCCTTGGCAAGGATTTTGTAAAGAGTGACCAAAAGAGTGATGGGTCTCCAATGGGATACAAAATTCCTGTTGCCACCTTTCAGGATAAGGTGAATGAGTCCCTCGGTCAGTGAGTCAGGCATCTCACCCGAGTCCCAAATGCCCTGCAAGGCTGAAGTAATATGGTCACCTATCATATCCCAAAAGGCTATAAAAAAAGGAGTAAGACCATCGGAACCAGGGCATTTGCCCTTATGAAGGGCAAAGAGAGCAGTCTTGAATTCTGTGTTGGTAAAGCATGCATCAAGTGAGCATAAAATCTCTGAGGTGACCAACACAGGTAAACTCTGCCAAACTTCATCTCTAGCCACCTCTCTGGCCTATGAGTTCGCATCTGCGGAAACTAGGGAGGTATAGAAAGCTGTCACTAAAAGCATGACGGTTTCTGGATGGGACTGCAAAACACCATCAGAGTTAATAAGCTGCCTGACACTCTCTCTACTATGTCTGGGACCAAGTGTAGAGAAAAAGTGTTTATTGACTCTCCCTCCCATCTATATCCAAAAGGACTCCCGTGCATGGAAGGCATACTCTGCTCTCTAATCAAGCAAGGTCTACAAGTAAGCCCTTGCCGTAGCTCGCAACAAGGCGCTCCTGTATCCAAGCAACTCATGGTCATTTATGCTCCTCCCTCTGTAGGGCTGCCAACTGCCGGCGGATACCGATCTCTCGCCTAAGTACCTCACCTCGCTGAGCACTACCAACGGAGTGATAGAAGTCACTGATACTGGCAAGTGCTGTGGCCACATGTGAAGGACCGGCCACCCCCTGCATATGAGAAACCCAAATCTCCAACACTGCCTCTGTAAGAGTCTCATCCGTGTATAAGGCGTCTGGGATCCTGATACTATGAGATCGTCCTCTTAGATGAGGCTCTGAAATGGACAAAATTACTGGAAAATGGTCTGAAGTGGAAACACCGGGTGCAATGCAAACTATCCCCCCTCTATCAAGAGCCCAGTCACCCACATAGAATCTGTCAATCTGAGCATGGATAGGCATCTGCACCCTATGGTTCGTCCACGAAAACAAAAGTGACTGAGACTGAACAAGAAATGCATCATCTGACCAAACATCTCTGCCACTGAACCTGAATAAGAAGGCATCCCAGGCTGCTCTCTCAAGGGAGTGGATACCACCTTCTTTGCCCCCTTTCTTATCAGAAGGTGCCTCAACCATGTTGAAGTCACCTCCAATAATCCACGAATCCGCAATGTCAGCCCACAAGAGCAACTCTTTCCAAAACAAAACACGGTCCCCTCTGTTGTTCGGAGCATAAAGGTTGAGGAAACCAACCTTACATCCGTCAATCAAAAGTAAAACCCACTGGGCCCTGGAGGGGATTATGGTACCGTGTCCAATCACCAGAGGGAGAATAGAGTCTGAAACTGAAATGCATGTACCTCCTCTGGTTCCCAAGGCAGGAAGCCAAAAAGTCTAGCCTGAGAGCAGCTTACTTGACTTGGAGCAATCTCTGATATCCAGTTTGTGTTCTTGAAGAAAAAGAATGTCTAGGGAACCACCTAAAACACCTGGATGGAGCTGATTCCTGATCAGCTATCTACGACGGCGATGAGGGATGCCGCCCAATCCCTGTATATTCCAACTGGCTATCCTCATCGACGGGAGGAAGTGGGTTGGAATAGAATACCTCACCGAGAAGACAATTTAGAGTAGGAATGAGAAATGTTTTATTGACAAACTTTAAAATAAATAGAAAATCCACTATGAATGAAGTAGCATCACTAGAGAGTGAACATTTTTTTTAGAAAAAAGGAAATGTGAGAAGGTGAGCTTTGATAAGTCATTGGCAACATCATGTTTATTGAAGAGGGGAATCTGCCTACCTGCCACCATCACACACACACACACACACACACACACACACACACACACACACACACACACACACACACACACACACACACACACACACACACACACACACATACATACATACATACACACATAAATACATAGATACATACGCAATAAAAATAAACACTTAACAACTGACTTACAAAGCAAGTTATAAAAATTATTAGTGCAAAGTTTGTATGGAGTACTGGTATGATCGCTAGAAGTGAAGTACTTCCATAGATTGAAAGAGAAATTAAGTTTAATGAAAAAAATTATAGTTATGAGCATATAGAAGGTAGGGAGAGAGAAAATTTTAGAAGAGACCATTAAGAAAACATTTAGGGGAAGGATAGTGAATTGGAGGGTTTAGGTGAATGTGTGATAGGTGGGAAAGACAATAAGTAAGAGGGGGAACTTTGGAAGGAGTTTAAAAGGAAAGGAGGGGGAAGAAGTTGGAAAGAGATAGGTTAAGGTATAAAGAAATAGTGTGTTAGGAGGGTGGATTAAGGGAGATAGAAAGATTAGGAAGAAAATAGAGAGATAGGTTTAGGTATTATAAAGAAATTAGAGGGGTTAATTGCAAAAAATTAAGGGTAAGGAGGGAAAGAAAAGGGAGTAAGGACACATGTTGAAAATATCAAAAAATAGAGGGGGAAATTAGAAAATAGAAAGATAAGTTAGGATTTTAAAAAATAGTGGGAAATTGCCGAAAATTAAGGGTAAGGAGGGAAAGAGAAAACTGAAGACACATGCTAAAAGTATCTAGAAATAGGGGGGGAAATCGAGGGGAAAAAAAGGGGGGAAGATGTTGAGAGTTCACGCTCAACATCATGTGATCGTGTGTGCATAGCACCATCACGTGATCATATGTGCATAACACTAACCTTATAGAGTGCTATAAAGAAAAGGGTTAGATCCCCTAACCCTAACCTTAAATGGGTTTGTATATATTCTATTTTTTCAACTAAATCTAGTGTACAGTTAGTCATTTGTGGTGTGCTCTCTAGCTGTGCCCTCTCTCCTCATCTCCACTCTTCTCCTCTCCCCTCTTCATATTTTGTCATGGTATCAGAGCTCCCTTGCCTTCCGTTGAGGCATTGCAATTCTTGAGAGAGTGAGAGTTCTCTTGAGTGTTGTCTGTGAGAGTCCCCTTCTGGTGAGAGATCTTCATCCATTATTTGAAAGAAAATTCCATCCATTTGAGAGGGATTTCCATCCATTCAACTCCATTGGGAGAGTTCTTTGATTGAAAGCAAGAGAGAGTATGGATCAAGGCAGCTTGGATAGCTTTCAATGGCCGTTGTCCATCATTCTGTAGCTCCAACGACTACAACTTTACTAAGGAAAATACTGTGGCTATATGAAAGAGAAGACGATGGTCTAGAGTTGGCAACATCAAACAAGAACGGAGCAAAAGGCCACAGTTTACCTCTGCCTCACAACTACAGAAAACACCACAGCGCCATAGCTTCCAAAGGCAACATCGACAAGCTTTGACTCGACAGCCCGCGACCACCATAAACGATGCTCCAACATGGCCTCTCAACACACGGAGATGGAGGTGAGCCCTCTGCCTTGGTCTCTTTTGTAGCGAGGCTACCTTTCCTTGCAATGGTCGTTGATGTCTGGTCCTTCTTACCCTTGATGGCTTCTGCCAACGTCTCCGTCGTCCATCGCCAGTAGCTCCAAAGCCTGCCGACTTCCATAGCACTCTCCACGACCTGCAGCCCACCGATGGGCTCAGCTCCTGCTCTCCAAACCAAACGACTCCATCCCTAGCTCAGTAGCTTCATCAACCAATGCTATCCAGCGCTCCTCTCACGGGCACTGCGAGCTGACTACTGGCTCCACGAGCTCTAGCAGCCATTCGATACGATTCCTTCAACGAGCTCATAACTTCTAACCCATGTCCTCTCGTGAAATAGTTTCCAAGCAACACCCTTCAGCGACCTCCATGATAAGCATGCAAAGCCTCTTCTTGCAGCTAGCACATGGGTAGCCAACGATCGTGCCATCCGCTCCTTCTACAAACTGTGCGCAGACGCCTCCAGTAGCTCCATGCAAAGTCTTCAATGCCAAATAATAGAATCTCGTTGATTTTGACAGTATCTCCAAAGATTTCGATCTCCACGAAGGAGACATGTGGAGGATAGGCTCGTCAAAGCTCACCACACAAGGGTTAGCTCAGAAATGCCATGTAGCAGATAAGCCATAACCATAGTTGAGAAACTAACCATGATTGGTTAGTCAAGGTTTGGTCCATAGTTGGCCACGTGGGAGTCAATCCCATCACCTAGCTTGAGTGAACTTAACTTGGGTATCTTAACCCTGTAGGAGTGGATAGGGTTGGTTACATAACTCAAGGTCAGGTTAACCCTCCGTTAAGGTATGTTTTAGGTGTGACACGTGACTCCCTATCAATCACCTCAGCAAGTGCCATGTCATCATCAAGGACACATCATCACTGCCACGTCTGTAGGCCACATCATCACTGCCATGTCATCAAGGACACGTCATCAATGACACGTCATTTGCCACATCACCAGTGACACGTCACCTATCACATCACTAGTGACACATCACCTGCCATGTCATCAAGGACACATTATCAGTGCCACATCATTTGCCACATCATTAGTGCCATGTCATCTGCTGACATCATCATTTGTGCCACCTCAACAGTGCCACGTCAGCTATCTAGTCAACACTGACCTCTGCAGGCACACACAATGCTCCACAATCACTTCATGTGATCACTCTTGCCACCTCAGCACAGGCTCCACTAGCACACCTCTTGCTAGGCACAGTGCCACATCATCACTGCATGTGACCCACAGTGACACATCATCATTGAGCACATTTGCACTCCTTTTGCCCCTTCACCTAGATCAAGTCATATCTCTTGATCCAGGAAGAATTTGAGGGCGCTCCAAAAAGGAAAGTCGCTCGTTTTTTCATGCTCTACGTGCTCATCACATCACATGCACATTTTGGTGCAAGTTACACTCACATTTGAGCCTCGCTGACAAAACCACTTCCTTCACACACGTTTGCCTCTACATCGATGCATCTGACCCAGCACTTAAAAAGAACAAAAGAAAAGGAATTATTTTGCTATTCTTTCATTGATCGACGGTTGGTATAGATCTAGATCAGAGTAAACTGAATTGCCATAGAGGGGACGCTTTGAATCTCCCCAAGTTGCCAATCTAAGCCATGCCCGAAATTCTCGACTAGTACCTACTCGGAGTCAGTCCATATACTCACATACGGTTTCACATCATTACATTACCTGAAACCTTATGTTCATCAGTTCAGTGAGTAGACTTCAGAGTTCAGAGGCATTGCAGATTGTTTCAGTGGGTAGATAGCATTTGATTTCACACACAATGCCACCATTGTAAAGCCTATTTGGCTATCTCACGGCATTGTGCACATCATTTCAACCTAATACAGATCAGAGTTTATATACTGCAGTTCTATCTTCACCAACGGTTTAGAGATATCACTTGGCATAGTTCGTGTATTTGACGACACTTTTGAGTACATTTCTTGCACCATGTCTATGACTAGCAACCTTAATCTGGAGGCATCTACTAAGTTAGAGAACTCTAATTATGGTACATGGAAATACCGAATGGAGACCATTCTTGTACTTCCCGACAAATGGGAGTATGTCGATGGGTCTACACCTAGACCATTGGCCGATCCAGCCACAAGTAGCTCTACTCCATCTATTGTCACAGCACCAGCAACGGGATCTACATCTACACAAACAATTTCCGCACCAGTAGTAGATCCTGCCAGTGCCTGAGCTCAGGTAGAATGGGATAAGAAAGACAAGTATGCCTATCACTTGATCAAGCAGAATGTGCAAGATGTCATGCTAGGACATCTTAACACAGTCAAGACATCAAAAGAAGCATGGGATATGTTCGTAGCTCTCTACGAGTCCAAGAACACATATAGGATTCTCACACTGAGAAACCAGATCAACCAGAGTTTCTGCAATAGTAGTGAAACCGGTCATGCTTATGTACTCCGCATAAAAGACTACAACAATCAACTTGCAGCAGCAGTAGAGACCATGAACCCCGCAGAAATGGTTCAAGTCATCGTGAATGGACTAGGAGAGGGATATGAGAATCTAGTCTAGAGTATTGCCAGGCCAATCATCTATCGTAGGGTTTTTTCCGACCTCCCATTTGACGGCCCCTCTATGATTGGGGGGGGAACCCGAAAAACCCACATGTAGGAGAAAGACTTAGTAATAATTATGCAAAGTGGAAGGACTAGACCTGAGAATCCATGGTCGTAGAGGGCGGTTAGTCATGACTTTCGACTCGTGGTGATTGTTGTAGACAATGTGGAGGCGCGCAGGGATCGAGATACAACCTTTGTGATCCTAGAAGGGGCAGCTATTAGAAGCGGCCAGAGTGAAGAGGCAGAGAGTAGACTGAGCAGCACAGCGGCGGATGGTGACGAGAGTCATGCTGTTGAGAGTCTGAGAGAGCGTGGATAGTCAGAGGGCAGTGAGACAGCGAGGAAGGCAGGAGAAAGGTAGCGTAGCAAGGGGAGCAAGTGACTGTATGGTTTTGGAGTAATGAGGTAAGGGAGCGTGTTATTTAAATAGGAGGTGAATGGTAGTGGAAAGGTTAGGGGAGCGGGGGAACCGAGTCGGTTTATTATAGATTTTGGGGAAGTGTGACAGTTGGGGTAGAGAAGCGTGATAGTTGGGGGTTAGGAATAGTTTAGTAGGTTTAAACTACGTGGGGTTAAATAAAAAATGTGTAGGAAAAGCAAGGAAATTAAATAAGAAAGGAGAGTTTTATTAATAAGAAAGGAAATTAGGGAGAAAAGAGTGATAAAAGTAGGGGAAATTAGATGAAATTCAAAGGATTAAAAAAAAATTTAATTAGGGGAAAGTAGGGGTTAGACAACCACAATGATATCATAATTGAAGAATTTACACGTTAGACAAACATGATGATATCATGATTGAAGAATTTGTAAACTTAGGAGTCACACTTTTCCTATTGAACATACTTTTGTACTTGTTGAGATTTAGAACTCTCAAAAGCCCATTTAGTTATTGCGCAATAAAGGACCCATGGCAGGATTTGTTGCTAATTGCTAATGCCCTTAATAGGGAGGAATAGATAGATAGATAGAGAGAGAGAGAGAGAGAGAGAGAGAGAGAGAGAGAGAGAGAGAGAGAGAGAGAGAGAGAGAGAGAGAGAGAGCAATAAATTTAATAATTTATGGTTTTAATTAATTTAAAATTTATTTTTTTAAAATAAAGTTTTTTTAGGGCAATAACCCCTTTTTAAAGTACACTTATTTTCACACTCATTTTCAACATTGCACTGTTCACACTGCTGCGTAACCCTACTTGCCACACCCTTCTCTTTCATCTTCCCTAGCATCCTTAGACACTCGTGACTTCCCTTAAAAAAGCCTTTGACTAGTGGATTTCATTCATTGATTCCCATGCCTCATCAGACCAAATTTACCCTACCTTTTGCAAGCGAATCCATCTCGAGTCAACCTTGAGATCTTTCCTTCCTACTTCTCTTTAATTTTTTGAAAGACTTATTTATGGCAAGTCTGTCATGATTGCTCTCTCTCCTCACCAATGGGATTCTTCTTCTACGTTGAGGAGCAACATCTTGGAGTTGGGATAGGAATGACTCTTTGAATGCTAGTGTTGCAACTTCACTTTATTTCAATAGGCTTGTAGGACCTTCGAACCAGTGGGCTCAAAGATAAGCTATGTCCATTGTCATGGAGGAGTTGAAAACCACGTCTTAAACCCTAAACCACCCACGATCTCCTAGGGACTCTGTAATTCCTAAATTTCAGTCTCGCCTTGATTGTCTCTTGGAAGCGAGCTTTGAGTGTTGAGGCCAAAGCTGAGGCTCACGAGATGGGCGACTTTGGAGATGTGTACATGCGCAAGGACATGGCTGGGCCTCCTGGCCGAACCAAGGCCCAGAATCGAGCAACTGTCCAGCAACTAAAGCTGGTAAACACAACTTTCTCAGATCCCAGGAGTTGCTTTAACTTCATCCCTCCTTCTGCGCCTTTTGGAGGGGTCTTTTGTGTTGCTGTGCATTCACAATGTCGTGGTAATTAGTGCGGCGGAGAGGTCTCGAGATTCCAATATCTTGGTTTGAATTTTGCGCAGATAGGTCAAAGTCACCCTACGGGTCTCACGGCGAACCTTTTGAAATTATTTGAGCCGCGGGGACCCTTGGAATTCAAAATACCTCCGGAGAAGCGGAGATGCCCTCCATACACAGGCGGGTACTCGACGTGGACAATTTTAGCCTTGTTACCACGCTAACTGGTTTTGCTATCCCCCCAAATTTTACTAATCGGCCCAATTTTTTTTAAAAATCACACGTGTTGTTGTACCTCTGACTATCCACATGATAACAGAGCACTTTTTGCTCTTTCATGTTGAGAATTATTAGTAAGCAATGCTGGTGTCACCATACGACCTTTGGGAGCTGGTGCTGTCATGCATTTTCCCATCTCGTTTTCTGACATTTGATGTTGAACATGGAGAGTTTCCTGCTTGGTTCTCCTTAGACAATATCAAGTTGCATTCCTTTGTGACTTGAGGTTTTGTGTCAATATGTATGCGGGCATTTGAAACCGGATTCTTAGTCAAGGCAGTGCAACTGCGGTTATTACATACAATCCACCTAGCGGCTTTTTGCTCATCCCCAATCAACTTACATGCCTCTGATCACTCATGCTTAACACGCTGTAATTGGTGATCCTTGCGTCCTGGCTTTAAGAGTAATGCAACAATGGCTTTAATGCAACATGTTTTCGATAATATAAAATCTTTATACCAGCTTGCCTTGGATAGATGCTATCAAGACCTATTTTTAGTTATTGTAAATCATCCTCATATTTACACTATTGCCAGAAATCTTTTTAGCACATAAAGGAAATGATCATAGTTACTTTCCCTAAAGATTAGGGTTATACATACTTTTCAGCAAGTGGGGAAAGGAAAGACCTCTTGACCTTTGAACATAAATTTTCACGGAGTTGCATATACACTTCAAGGTCTCAGCTGACTTCAGTTCATTATTTGAAGTCTCCATGGATCGGGGTCACGTATCAGAGTGTTTAACCTTAAGGTGGTTGGCATGATGTTAAATATGCATTGTTTGTTCTGTTTTCAATGTACAAGGTTGGCTTTACTCTTGAATTATGTTTTTGCATTGGAGATCATGCAAATTAATTATTGGGAAGGGTTCGTGGCTTGTTGATATTACAATAATTGGGGATAGGGGGCCTAAAGAGCTTGTCTAGGAGGGGGCTTAAAAAGCTTGTCTGGGAGGGACTAACATGAAATACTTTCGTCTTCATAGGCAATTGCAGCTTAGATGAAGAGATTGTGGAATATTTCCTGTGTGTGTAACACATGGGTATGTGTGAGAGCAAGTGTTTCTATGATATGGCTTGATCATATTGCTAGGATGTCTAGTAGCTTGGCATTGCTATGCGTGTTGGAGCCTAGTGTTTCCAACCTGAGGGATAACTCTTGAGGTTAAAAGTATATTGTTAGTTTGGTTGGGAATTGCATATTGTGATTTCTTATCAAAGTTGCGGCTTGTTGATATTGTCCATAATGTCCTAACTTCATAGTTATGATAGCCACTGGAATGTGTCCAAAGCCCATCTGCTAGCCTAGGTCTCAACCTAGGTTATCAACCTACCCTTAGTTAGTCGCCTTGAAATTATCAAGCTAACATTTTCAACCCCTTAAGCAAAATAGTTCCAAAGATGAATTATTGAAATTGCATATGTAAGGGCTCAATATCATTGCTGTTATTATATAGATACCCTTTTTTGTTTCACTTTAAATTTCCCCCTAAGTTGAGAAAATATGTTATGAGATGTCATATTAGATAGTCCTTGCTATGCGTCGTGAAGTTTATTGTTTTCAGCCTTACAAGTGACTATCATGAGATTGAAACTCCACACTGTGTAATAGCGTTTTTAGAGGATGAGTTTGGTCACAATGTGGGATTTTTATACACACACACACACACACACACACATCAGCGGACATACAAATTTCACCTTGTGAAGTTTTCGTTCAAGTTGCGGCATGCTGGTATTGTGATAATTCTTTCTATCTTAAATGGTGCGTTGCCCTATCAGCTAGATTTAGATTTAGATGCTCGTTGGGGAGAGACTAAAATGAAAACGTTTAGACTTCACAAGCAGCTGTAGCTTGAATGAAGAGATTTTGGACTACCTTTTGATTAACCTTCTCCTTTAGTGCTAGCCTTCGTCATGGCTGAGTCTGCCCTTCACCTCCGGAGTGCCGACAGAAACTCAGTACGAAGACTTTGTATAAATGGATGCTCAAATATGTGTGGGTGTGTGGATTTGTATGTGTGAGAGCATATTTTTATACTATGGTCTACACACACTGTTGGGCGCTGATGACGTCAGTGGGGATGTCATAGTAGCTAGTCCCTGCTATGCATGATGGAGTTTATGGTTTTCAACCTTGTGAGTGACTATCATGAGATTGAAACTGCACTATGTTATGTTTTTAGAGGATGAGTTTGGGAATGTTCCTGGATTCATCTAGGTATATACACTCACACATACATATATAGATGAATCCATGATTGTGCCCAAACTCAACACATTCATACATACAATAGGTGCCCTATGATACAAAAAATCCATGGAAGTCTCGCGCACGGGGGGGAGTGGTAGAAAAGGGACAAAAATTAAGGTAAGGTTGATTCGTATGTCGATGTTTTGCCACATGTCCCCGTTTGTGCACGGTATAAAGAAGGGTTGGGAAGGCGAGCTAGTATAGCGGAAGGGGGAGGTGGAGGGAGAAGTAAGGGAGAGAGGGGGAGAGAGAAGGGGCAGCTGGGTGAGGGAAGGGGGAGGCGGAGGGAGAGGGAAGGGAGAGAGGGGGGAGAGAAAAGGGGCTCCAGGGCTGTTGGGTGAGGGAAAGGGGAGGCGGAGGGAGAGGGAAGGGAGAGAGAAAGAGACGGGAGACTGAGAGGGCTGGAGGGTAAGGTGATGGAGAATGAGCATGGAGGGTAAGGTGATAGAGAAGGAGCATGGAGGTCCCTTTGCCTCTCTTGCCTCCCTTTGTCAGCCTCCCAATCTAACCCTATCATAATTTTCTCTCAAAAATTAGGAGTGTGAACCAATTGAAGTAGGTCGTTCTATATAGATTTTTGAATTCGGGAGGCTGAATAGGTGAGTTTTGTGATTTGTTGAGAAAAATTGTATTGTGTGAAAAGCGGATCCCTAGATACATACATACACACACATATATATGTATATATGTATACATACGCGTATGTGTATATGTATACATATATATATGTATGTATACATATGTGTATGTATGTATGTATGTATGTATGTATGTATGTATACATACATATACATACATATATATATTCATATACACATACATGTATGTATACATATATATATATGTATGTATATGTATACGTACATATATAGATTCATATACACATACATGTATGTATACATATATACATATGCATATATATGTTTGTGTGTGTATGCATCCAGGTATCCACTTTTCACTGTATCGAGGGATCCACTTTTTACACAGTATATTTTTCTCAACAAATCACAAAACTCACACAGTACATGTATATATATATGTATGTGTATGTATATACATACACATACATATATATATATATATATATATATATATATACATGTATTGTGTGAAAAGTGGATCCTTGTATACATACATACAGACATATATATATGTATATGTACATACATATGTACATATATATGTATGTATGTATGTATGTATACATATATCTTGCTAAGTATGTCTTCCTTTTGTTTTTCATAAAAGTTTTTGTTTACCAATTTTTTCTTCTCTTTCATTTTCTCTTTTATTTTCTGTGTAGATTTTTGGTCTTTAGAACAACAAAAAATCTAAATTTGTATGATTGGACTTATTCTAGTCTTACAAAGGTATATATATGTGTGTGTGTGTGTGTGTGTGTGTGTGTATGTGTGTGTATGTACATGTATGTATATACATATACACATATATGTATATATATGTATGTATGTATACATGGATCCACTTTTCACAATATACATTTTTCTCAACAAATCACAAAGTTCACCTATTCACATAATACATTGTATATATGTATTACATATATACATATGTATATATGTACACATACATACATACATACATACATATACATACATACATACATACATACATACATATGTATGTATTTTTTTTCTGAAGTTGATAAAATTTGCTATCCTAAACTTCTTGATTCTTATCCTACATCAAATTGGAGTGAAGCATGGGACATCGAACCAATTGGAAACTCATGGATGACGAGCTGTCCAACTCTCTCATATTCAGTTATTGACATGAAAATGAGGGTGATATACGTCATCTAGAGAACAAGTTATCTTGCTGAGTCCTCTAGTTTGCATGATTGACTTTAGAGTTGCATCACTCAATTGATAACTCATTCCTTGAGTCTCACTTTCAGTTATTAGCATGAAAACAAGGGTGATATAAGTCATCTAGAGAACAAGTTATCTTGCTAGGTCCGCTAATTTCCATGATCAACTTTAGGGCTACATACCTCAATTGGCAACTATTGACCTAATCTTGTTTTCATAATCTTATGTTCTTTCTTTTCCTTTTTAAATCTTGAAAATTTAGGGTTAATTCTTTCCATGGATCAAACCAAGTGCTCTTAACTTGAGCAACTCTCAACCTTTTTAAGCTACCTTTTATCTTAATGGTTTTAGTATATATAATCGAAGATGCAAAGGTTGGAATGGTAAGCCTTGATGTGTCTGATGCTAATCATAATAGGGTTGCCATCGCCAATCGTAAGTCTTATCATGGGTGTCTCATCTTTATTGTCATTCTTATAAAAGACTCCCTGTATTATTATTATTCCTCTCACAGTTGACTAGGATCTCTATTAGGATTCACCTCCCCATTGCATACAAGGAGGATATAGGGAGGATGACCTGCAAGAGGGTATGGGATGTGAGAGAGGCCATGCGGACATGAAAGGAAGCTACCACATGAATTGATATGAGAGAGAGAGAGAGAGAGAGAGAGAGAGAGAGAGAGAGAGAGAAAGAGAGAAGGTTGCCATGTGGGCAATTGGTATGGTATACGTGAGTATGGAATTGTGTGGTGTAGTATATTGCCTTGGAGGAAGGCTTGCTTATTGGGGGTAGAAGCAAGCCCTGGAAGGGTAGAGAAAAGGCCAATGAAGGGCCTATTTATAGGCCAAGGCAAAGGATTGGTTAGCATAGTTTTTAGAAGTCTAATGCAAGAATGGGAACGTTTTGGGATGGGGAATAGGAATGCCTTGTCATCAAATCGAATGGAAATATACCAAGTATGAAAATAGAATCACTTTTATAAGCTCTAAACTTTCTATTTCAGCTTTAAACTTTTAAAAAAACACAAAATTCCATAGAAAACTGAAATGTACTATCATGAGATTGAAACTGCACTATGTTGTGTTTTTAGAGGATGAGTTTGGGAATGTTCCTGGATTCATCTAGGTATAAAAAACTGAAATGTACATTGTGTGCCTGGATTTAGAGCCTCAGAGGTGACAGCAGTGGTTTAGACCTCCCTTTCTGCCTCAGCTGCTATTCTTTACACTTCTGCTGTAGCTTCCTCTGAATTGGCTAGACCTAGACCTGTGTCAGGTTCCAAGGTGATCTGTTTCCCTGTGTCTTCGTTGGCTGAAACATCGTGATTTTGCATATTCTCTACCTTTGTACTCTCCCCTCCCTCATCAGTGTTAGTGCCAGATGTGACCTTGTCACTTGGGATATCATCCTGCCGAGTTGTCGAGGCTAGGTTGTGAGGTGGAGAAGTATGAGGCTTGAGATTGATGGGGGAAACTGGCGTAGGAAAGATGTTTGCAATGTGCATAATGCCAAATAGATCAGGGAGCATATAAATATGCAAAATACGAGAACATGGGGCCATGCATGCAGTCTCGCCTTAAGCCCTTAATACAAAAATAGGAAAAATTGACTCGAGAGTCAAGTACATGATATAAAAAAAAAGATACAGTCAGGCAGTCAGCCCTAAGTATTTGAAGGTGGGATAGTGATACATGCCTCCCCCTCCTCTTCTAGAGCCTCATCATCATGGCCTTGCGCCTCATCATTGTCCTCATGCTGAGGAGCACGCTCTGCCCCATCATTGTCATCATCCTTTTTAGGTCGAAATTCAATATATTGTTCAAAAGTGCACTTTGCCCTAAACTTGCTAGTCAGATCCAATGTTGCATTAACAAATACAAGATTATTTGCCTTTTGATCCCCAAGCTTGATCCTCTTCTAGATACAATGTTTCCAAAATCGCTCCACGCAAAGATCTAGCGCATTGGCTAAGTATGTGAATGACCAAACTGTGCAACAATGGAGCATTTGCCCCATAGTCCTCCTATCAATGAATGGAGGAAATCTTAAACCTGTCATGATGGCATCCTTCAAACCAACCACTCTTATTTGTTGCCTGTAATATGACAACCCTTCCACACTTTCCTTCCATCATGTGCATGTGAGAGAGTCATCTTGCTACTATCTCCCATCTTTGCACCACCTCTATATCCATTTCTTGTCCTTTTCCTTGGAGCTCTAGATCCCAAGCAGAGGCTGCAACCTCCACAAGGTGAATGATATCTGCCCTCAACTCCTCCCTCGAACCATACAAAGCATCTACACTTTGAATCGTCTCAATCATCGTATACGGTTCATACACCTTTCCAATACAAGGGTTATCCCCATAAAAAAACCTCAACATAGTGAGAATAGGGTTATTGACCTCAAGCAATACGCCAACATCATCCCAAATTATGTTATCCAGAATAGTGGACTTAAGTCTTTAAGCCCCTGTAGAGTTACGTTCATGCCATGCATCCCACTTAGAAGAAACAATAACTTTTTTACTTACAAAGCTGCTTCAACATGATGAAATTATAAGCAACACGTGGGTTAGAATGCTTCAGTAGATTCTTTGGGGATATGTTGCAAAAAATAGCAAAAATATAATATTTTGTTCTCTCTTTTATTTTTTGGACTTCAGAAAAAAAATAATATGAATTTGTACGATTGGATATATTCTACTCTTACAAAGGTGTGTGTGTGTGTGTGTATAATGGTGGTGAGTGATGAAAGTGACAACATGATTGCCCATATCAATGGAAGGCTCCACCCAATCCAACTTACCAATGTCTTTCAACAGATTATTCAGCCCATGTGGCATGCAAGGAGTGAAAGTAATGCCAGTACGTGTCCTCAAGGGGACGGAGAACATAGAGTGGAGTCTCGAACTATAGCTTGAATGAAAGAGTACAACAAAATTTGGGGACCGGGGTTATGTACCCTCAATGCAAAATGAAAACCCTAATAGCCCAAGGGGGAAAAAAACCTAAGTGGAGATACAATTGCGCCTAGGGTAAGGTGTTTACACTAACCCATTACCAACATCCTACAAATCTCCAAAGTATGATAGTGTAAGCATGTACAAGGTGAAAGATTACCTAAAGCTTTGCAGAAGGCTTCAAACTTTATTCAATGTAAGGCCTTAGTGAACAAATTTGCAACATTGTGATGTGTAGGACAGTAGTCAAACTGATCTCTCAGTGTGCCAGACATAGGATTCCGTACTCACTGCAATTTGCACTCTGACTGTCAATGAGAATGGAATAGATGGCTGACACATTCTACTGTAGTAGTGAAGGCTGCCCAGTACTCAGCTTCACATGATGATGTTGCCAGAGTGGATTGTCTCTTGTTCAAACAAGAAATGCATGAATTGCTAGTAAAGTAACAGTTGCCACTAGTGGAGTACCTGGAATCATAATCACCAGCTCCCTGAAGTCATGCAACTCAGAGTCATCCCCCCTGGCATAGAGAAACTGAGTACCCTGCAGATATCTGAAAACACCCTTTACAACATTCCAATGCTGTGTCTTTGGGCTGTGCATATACTTGCTTATGTGGATAGACTGAACTGGATATTTGGACGTATATTGTAGAGAGAACTGAGACATCCAACAGCCTGACTGTATGTAACAGGATCGAATGGTTCAAGTGGTTCAATGCATCATGCATGGATAGCATCAGATGATTCGAATGCATCAAATGGTTTAAATGCATCTTGCATGGATAGCCTCAGCCCAGAGTAGAAATGGTCTTGCAGTTCTGAAACAGCAGTCCCAAGATAGTAGTGTAACAGCTCTCGATCAAACGTCTCAAATGAAGCTTTAAGATCAGTCTTGAAATCTGCAATTTTCTCTTCACTTGTGCCTGTGAGCAGCATATCTTTAACATAAAGGACGACAAATAGCAAATCCCTTTGGTCCTTCACATAAAGGGTACTTTCACTTGGACTTTTTGTAGACTTTGACTGCTCAAATATGAATGAATCTTGTCATACCAAGCCCGTGGGGCTTGTTTGAGCCCACAAAGTGCTTTATCCGTCTTGCATACTTTGTCGTCCAACTGATTTACTTTTCATCCCAAATGAGCAACCAATGAAATAACACATTTGATGGTGGTCATCCTTGAAGTGGGGGCAAAGGTTTCATATAGTCTATCCCCACTGACCCACTCAGCCTTCATGTCATCTATCTCCTCCTCTTAAGCTCCGCTATGTCCAGGGGCAGACTCAAATGTGTAAAAATCTGTAACATGTCGTTGGGCTCATTCTAACTCGGTCTCAGGTGTCAGCGTGTCCTCCTGCTCTTTGATGTGGCACAACAAGGTCTCTCTATGCCGTTGCATCCCCATCAAATAGAGACCAACGCAGACCTGATATTGGAAGTGAATCAGCCAAGAGATGCCCCAACCCGTGCCCCCTTGGAATAAGCAATGATATCGTCCTAGTATACAGGGCAAGTACATAGGAAGTGCTTCTTTGTCTCCACCTTCTCCAAGGTGCATAGTCTACAGATTCGTTGCTCTTTGGGGGTACTTGTGGCTCTCCTTGCCTTAATTCTCAATTGATGGGACAAGACCTGCATCTATCCGATGGCGATGCTCAAAGCATGTTGAATTTTGTAATTGTGACTACCTGTGGCTTGGGGTACTAGCCTAGGAGAAGTGATAATTCCTAGAAGTCCCAATTTTGTAACCGTGACTACCTTTGGCTTGGGGGGCTAGCCTAGCGGAAGTGAGAATTCCCAGAAGTGTCTAGAAATGCATCCAATGCCTAGGTGCACCCACTAGGCTAGGCTAAGGCTAGAAAAGAGGGGTCTACTTGTTGGGCCCAATTGAAACCAATGTGTCATTGGAAAGGTGGGTTAGAGTTTTTAAGTGTGTCATTGTTGTAGTGGGTTAGGACTTTATTGAAGGGGCGGTAAATTTGCCATGTGGCACAAACCCATGCACCCTTGTCTCCATCCCCTTACACTCAACCTTGGGGGAATTCTCACCATTGTATGGATTTTCACGCCTCTTCCTCTTCTCGCCATCATTTATTTCGAGGTTCCTCTCTCTCTCTCTCTCTCTCTCTCTCTCTCGGCACACATCCCAAGGTGTCTCCATTTGTTGCTGTATGGCCTAATTATTATTGTACGGACTTGTTTTTGTTGCTGTACGGCCTCATTAATGATTGTGTGGATCGGTTTTGCTGTTGTATGGATCACTCCTTTGCTGCATGGGCTGATTGGCACACACTTCAAGGTCTTTTGGCTGGTGGGTTAATGAGGAGTGCACTTGGGCCTAGTAGGTCCGAAATGTTGCAGTCTTGAGACCCACGTTTTGGGGCTAAAAAAAACCCTAATTTGCCCCGATTTTGGAAAATATGGTGTTGCATTGCATTTTCTCCCGCTCGTACATTTCAAATCGCCGCCCGTATGCTGAAATCGATCTTCAGCTGTATATTTGTCTTTAGCCCGTCCAAGTACAGCACGGACATGAATCATGATTCATGATTCCATGTATCTTTCTCAATTCTGAAATATGACCATTGATGCTTGAATCTACAATGGTGTGTTGTTAATTTTCTGATTTAGAAATTAGTAATATGTTGTTTCAAGCATCCAACTTCAAGTTCTAAGTGAAATATCAAATGTCTATGCACTATGTTTCATGAGTTTTTTTTTCAAGTATTGGATTTCTAAATATCTCTTGTGCCATTTTGGGAAAAGTGGCATCTATTGTAGTTGAGTTGACATGGCATGCAAATCTAGCACTGTGGCTAGCATTTTGAACAAGCGCCCTTCCTTGACTGCTTCTCCTACTAAATGAAATTCTCTGGATTTGTCTTTGATAGTGCATTCATTTCTGTCGAAGATGACTGGTAGTTGTGTTCCGTCATTTGACCTACTGACAAGAGGTTCTTGCTGAACTTCGGAACATAGAGTACATCTTTCACCAATCCTTTTGTACCAGTGAGATTGTTCATAGGGACAATGCATGTCCCTTGTGTTGGCAATATGGGCCTTGGTGTGGTTCTAACCCCCTCATGGTACCTTGGACTAAAATTGATTAATGAGGGGCTAATGGCCCTTAGGATGCACAGATGACACGTGGACAATTGGGCTTAAGGAAATCCCATAAGCATGGGATGATCATGGAGATCCTGGAATATAAGAAGGGCATTAGGAGATTCTTCCCATATCCCAGCCGGCTCTTTTTGGGAATGGAGAGGCATGCGTGGCTAGGAGCTAGGGGAGTGAGACCCCCCGTACTCGACGCTCCTTTCGACATGTGGCAGCCATGCGACGGGACCTCTCGTACTCGACGCTCCTTTCGACACGTGACAGCCATGCGACGGCTGTCAACAGTGGTATCAGAGCAGGGATGGCTTTGCGGATTGTGGAGACGACATGTGGTGCGGTGATTGTTTGTGAAAAGCTGCGGCGGTTGACTGTGTGGAAATGACAAATGGCGGTAATTGTTCAGAAAGTTGCACGTGGCGTATACAGAAAGTAAGGACCTGTGTATGTATTGTCTTGTGATTTGAAGGCTGGCGTAGGAATTGATAGCCTGCGTCAGTGTTTCGTGAGTTAGCTAGTGATTGATTGGTTGATTCGGCCCTTCGTGTGGTAATCGCCATTATTAGGCTGTTCGGGCCCTTAGTGGGTGTGCAGCACTTCTTGACTAGTCAAGCTCTATTCGTGGGTTAGGCCCATTGGGGGGTATGTTGGCAATATGGGTCTTGGTGTGGTCCTAACCCCCTCATGGTACCTTGGACTAAAATGGATTAATGAGGGGCTAATGGCCCTTGGGATGCACATATGACACGTGGACAATTGGGCTTAAGGAAATCCCATAAGCATGGGATGATCATGGAGATCCTGGAATGTAAGAAGGGCATTAGGAGACTCTCCCCATATCCCAATCGGCTCTTTTTGGGAATGGGGAGGCATGCGTGGCTAGGAGGTGGGGGAGTGGGACCCCCGTACTTGACGCTCCTTTCGACACGTGGCAGCCATGCGACAGTTGCCAACACCTTGAATTGGATTCGGTGTATTATCTGCCATGTAGATGACATTCTTCTGACCTTCTAATGGTTTCATCTTTGTCAACCATTCTTGATGCTTTGTCATATGAGATGATGCACCGTTGTCGATGTACCAAGGATCTTGATTTGGTTGGTCGACTTGATAGCTGAAATCCTCTTTTGAATTGCGATCTGTGTCAAGATACACTGTATCAGTCTTCTGCATTTCCTCCTTTGCAAGGAACATATTCCTAGTTCATTTGCATAATGACTGTGACTAGAATGTCCACCATGATGATTTCCTCTTCCGCAGAAATTCCCTCGATTATTACTGGATTGACCACTTTGATTGTACTGCTTCTTGCTGAAATCTATTTCATGGTGTTCAAACTCATGACAGTAGTTGCACTGAATGTTTGACACGTTAGTGGATGCATTCCCTCGTCCTTGGAATCTTCCTCGGTTGCTGAGGATGATGCTGATGCTGATTCAGACTTTGATTTTGATTTTGTTGCTGATGATGATTACTTCATTGGAATGATCTAGCTCCGCCACCGCCTCCGCCTCTGCTTCTATTTGAATCTGTGAATGCTTGATCATTGGAATGACCTTTGCGTACATGAATGGCTTGCGTCATGAGTTCTTCACCAAGTAAAACTGACTGACGTTCTTCCAGTGTCGGAATTTGCCGTTGGATGGCAATACTTTGGACTAGATTCTCGTATCCCTCTTTTAGTCCATCCAGGATGTCTTAAGCCATTTCTGCTGGATTCATGGTTTCTCTTGCTGCTGCGAGTTGATTGCTGTAATCTTTGATCCTGAGGACGTAAGCATGACCGGTTTCGCTGTTGTTGCGGAAACTCTGGTTTATCTGGTTTCTCAGTGTGAGAATCTTGCCTTAGTAATCTAACAAACAAGACAGAGAGCTTTGCTAGGGTGCTAAATGCATGTGCAACCCTTGTGATCTTTGGCTCGGCTATTATGTAGCTTGAGGCTGGCATGTTTGGTATCCCTCGATGTTTGGTATCCCTTGTGGTGAAGAGTGAATAAAAGATAGGGTGAGGTAGTTGTGAAAGGTTTGGTGTCAGTTGGTGAGGCAGGGTTTGTGCACTCCAGAAACTGCTGCCAAAAGTCCTTGGAGCTATTGGTAAATAGAATGTTTATTAATTCCTCATTCTGGAGATGAATTCCTCTTCTTTTGACGGACGAGATGGTGATATTTTTGATAAGTCTCGTGTGAATCGTGGTGTCTTTGGATGTTTGAGCTTTGCCGTTGGCATCTATGATGCCTCTTTGTAGGATGTAATCGTGGGTTACAAAAGCCAGCTTGGCACAGAGAGAGAGAGAGAGAGAGAGAGAGAGAGAGAGAGAGAGAGATGAAATGAAATGCATAATAGGAGGGAGCGTGTGGGAGGTAGATGAAATGAAATGCTCTATTAATGTCCTTTGGAGACCCAAGATATATGAGACAAACCTGATAAAGCTAAGCATATTAATTTCATGATGCAGCTCTAAGTATCTGTGCCATGCATTACATATTATGAAACCCTTAGACTATCTATTTTGTAACTCAAAAGTTTCCAATGATTGCTTTCTGAACTTCCAAATATCCCTGATGTAAGATGTTGCATGTTCTTGATGTCAAACTTCCTTTTGGTGTGCTTATAATTGCTGCAATAGAGTAGTACATGACCTTCATCCTCCTCTAGTGCGCTTGAGTATAGCTTGCAGAACCTCTTCTAGTGTGCTTGAGTATAGCTTGCAGATCCTCTCTTGGATGTAGAGTTCCCCTTAAACACTCTTGGGGTATAACTTGAGCAAATAGTGTGTCATGCAGGTTATCATCAGATACGTAGACATGGATGGTTTTCTTAAACTCACTTCTTGTCAAAAAATATGTTATTTGGACAAGAATAGTGACCTGGTTTGAATGCTTTTGCATGGATTGTATCTCATTTTTTCCTTGAATGAGTAGTTTTCTGCAAAATCCACCATAGACACATCATCTTCAGGAAACCCTTGTGTGTGTGTGCGCGCGCGCGTATAGATAGATAGAGAGAGAGAGAGAGAGAGAGAGAGAGAGAGAGAGAGAGAGATGTTTCTCATAATCTCATAGTTTGTGTTATTCTATCAGGTATAGCACAATTCGTAAACAATTTTGCAGAGCCGGGTGATCTTGAATATGCTCCACCAGTCACTAAGGGCGAGACTTCAGTAGGTTTTAATAAATCTAAATTTGGCTCATGGTCTTCAGGTGTAGAAGAGAATATTCATATTCACAAGAATATGTTCGATTGATTTCTATAATTCATTTAAAGAATTAAAGCCTTGAGGCTTGCATGCATTGTGCATCTTCGCAATATGTTTTCCTTTCTTGATAGAGGTAGGTTGCTAGGACTGATGCTCAATATGAAGTTTGGCTATTCGATGGGGTGTCTGGTAGGCACTGCAGGCCGCTTGTTGTGTGACAACTTTCTTATATGCTTAGGGGACTTTTATAAAGCGTATCAAATATACAGATCTTGGAGATCCTGTTCTTGAGTCTTGAACTTTTAATCAGCACAATGATTTTTCGGCTGTTGAACTCCTTAGGCACAGCGAAGAGCTCGCATTCATATCCTTCGTCTGGAAAAAGGGGCTGAGAAAGCAGCTGAGGAGTTGGAGAAATGTAAGTAGAGGAGTTGGAGTTGTTATAGCTGCTTTAGCATTAAAAATTTAATTCAACATGGACTCTTATCCCCATGTTGTTAAAACAATATTTCTGCATTTTCTTGAGACTAAGGATGATCAAGGGATAATTGTTTCAGATGATGCTCATCATGATCCTGCCATTGAAGGTGATCCGTATAAAACTTTATTTGTTGCTAGAACTGTAAGTATGCCACCTTCGCCTCTGAAGGCTATTTTGGTACTGCTTTTTGTATTCTAGTTCTTTTGATGCTGATAAACAAGGATGATTCATTCTGAACATTTGGTTGCAATTTTTGAAATTTTATGTGTCTGTACATCAACAGTGCTACCTTACATGCCAAATGACATATTCCTTGACAATTCTTTGTTCTGAGCAAAGCCAATGCGAGACGTGACTATGGATTGCATTCTGTTTGTATTGATTGAAAATTAAAGATTTTCCATCAGTTTAGATCTACATCATGCTGAATGCAGACATAGTAGGGGAGTGAAGTCTGGTGTTTAAGACCAACTTAGATCACAATAGATTCAATTGGAATCTGTTCACCAAATTCCTTGTCATTCAAGTTTTCCAGGCAATGGCTCTAGAAACACAAATCGGGATAATTATCTTAAGCATAAGAGCTTGGAGTATAGCTGTACATATATGTTCTTTTTGTTAATGTGACAAGCACAGTTTCAAGTTGTAGCCTGCAAAGATCTGCTGATAGTTACCAGAATCTCCCAGCCCTTCTCGTATAAGTTGGGAGATATAGACTCGTCCCATCATATTCTAAGCCCTTGTTTCAAGCCCTTTTGTTTGAAAAATTTCTTCTGGGTATATGTTACTAGAGCTAGTGCTTGGAGTTGTAGAATACTTGAAATTTTGTAAAAGGACACCATCTGAATGGTGCTGAGACTCTAGTTATTCCCTAGAAATTTGCTCCCAAGCAGGTGACCACATGTTGAAAAGAAACATGCTCTTTGAATTAGCTCTACATCCATCTAAGTCTGGTTTCAGGACAAGAAAAGCTTAGCATTTTCTGGAGCTTTGTACAGCGGATGGGTGGTCTTCTTCTATTTCGGTAAGCGCTAATACTCTTCTTTTACTGATGTTTCTCTAAGGCCATTTTTCCTTAACTGCAGAGCTATGAAACAACGGAGCACAAAATCAAAAGAGAGTTTGAGGCATATGGTCCCATTAAGCGGGTAAGTATTGAAGGTTTGATGCACAATGGGCCGAAGGCTTAAATTTTGGTGGTTATTTGGAATCTTTTTCCTTGGCATTCCCTGGTAGGCACGCATGGACACAAGTTCTATGCACAGAAGCATGGTTTTGTGAGTTGTATACTTTACTCTATTTCACAAGAAAAGTGAACCTTCTGCTTTTAATTTTCATATTTGGTAAGGGGTTTTTAGTGTAATACTTGAGGTTTAGTTAATTCTGCTTGGAGGTTATCATGCCATCACCATCAACATATGTGCATTCACTGCTAAATTTGCATGCCAATGTGTAACCTTAAAAGATGAGCATGGCTGAAGAGGCATTGTAGTGCCTTCGCTACTGTGCTGTTTTAGGATGAAAAATGAAGTATTTGATTTCTTCCACAGCATACAGGTCAGACTACCCAGTCTCTATTGATTGACATATTTAATAGCTAGCTGCATCATGTAGGGTCTCCTGTTGTTTGGATATTTCAAGCTTAAGGTGGAAATGTTTTTATTTCAGGTCCGGCTTGTTCAGGATAAAGTAACTGGCAAGCCAAGGGGCTATGCTTTTATTGAATACCAGCATACACGAGATATGAAAAGTATGTAGCAGACTAATATTTTTTTTCTGCAGATGATCTTGCCTTCGAAAATTTGCAGTCTGTATGGGTTCTTTGATCATTGTATTGATGCAGCGGCATACAAGCAAGCTGATGGGCGAAAAATCGACAATAGGAGGGTACTGGTGGATGTGGAGAGAGGACGTACAGTTCCAAACTGGCGACCAAGAAGGCTTGGTGGCGGTTTAGGATCCACTCGTGTTGGAGGTGATGAAGTAAATCAGAAATATTCTGGGAGGTCTGTGAACTGAAATTGTCTGTCAAGACTCTGAATATTGTATCAATTCAAACTGCACAGAAATTCCGGAGGATGACTAAAATAAAATCAAAGCTGAAGTTCTTTATTGTGCCCCTTCTTGCAGGGAACCTCAAGTTGGTCCAGCTGCTCCAATGTCTAGAACCGAGGAACCCAAACCACGTGAACCTGAACGGGGTCACGAGGAAAGGTGGGCTAGTGAAATGATCATTGCTAGTCTTCTTTGCATTTGGAAAGTGAGCATGTAAACATTGTCTGTATAAGCAGTATTTTAAGCCATTTGTGATAAGATGGGTTAAAAGGTTCTATGACAAGTGGATGGAGGAGCTGTTGCTCTAGGGAAAAATAATAAAAAGTTTTTTGTTCGTGATTTCAGGGAACCAGAAAGACGTGACAGAGATCGCGTAGATCGTGTAGATCGTGAGCGTGGTGAACGCGACAGGGAACGAGACCGTGATCGAGACAGGGAACGAGTAAGAGATCATGAAAGGTACCGAGATCGTGATCGTGAACGAGGAGATAGGGATCATGACAGAGATCGTGAACGTGGACGCGATCGTGATAGACATCATGACCGCGACCGAGATCGGGGTCGGGAGAGGGACAGAGAGAAAGAAAAAGAACGTGGTGGGCGTTCTCACTCACATGAACATGATCGTGAGAGGTAAGGCATGCTTCTGGGTTCCCAGAGGACCATGGCTTTTTTGGTATGTTAGCTTCTGCCTGTGATTTTGGTCTGCATATTGCATGGTTAGATGTCATACATTCTGTGTTCTGGCTTGTTTATGCTGTTGAGGGTCTGTGTTATGTGACAGAGACAGACGAGGACATGATATTACAGGTGAGGTGAGGCATTAAGTGCCATTCTGCAATTGTTGGTCTCAGTAACATGGTATCAATTGGCTGAGCTGTCTTGCGTTCACATTTGCATCAAACTTGTGGTGGCTTTGTTTATTGGTGGAAATCATTTTCCATATCATTTGGATGCAAATGGTAAGAAGCACAGAGTTCAAAGTCCTTGCATGTGCCTGGAAGCGTTTTACATCTTCGACCCACTCGGATCAGTGCAGAAGCTAATGGGGTAAAGAGGTTTTCTTGTCACAATATGATTGTAAGCTCTTTCTAATCAAAGGCCAGTAAAACTTTAATTTTTAAAAAATAATGAAGCCCTAATATAAAGTACTGAGTCAGGGGAAGGCTAATAGTGAGCTTCATGTCCTGGAATTTTTAATCTGTCTCAATGCCTATGAAGGATTGACACCACTCTTGATGCCAACAAAGACATGACTACATTTGGTTGGTAATCCTTACTTTGTTGGGATTATTACTAGCTTGATTTAATGTTAGTGGTGCATCTTGAATTTTCAAAGGCGATCTTCATGGTGTACTGATCTTTACATTTTTTAAGGTCGGCATTTGTCACGTCTTCTTTTGTTGAAGTTGATATGTATTTCTAACTACCTTCCTGCACTTTTAGCATCAGGGTTCCGTGCTTTTTTTCATGTCAAAGTTTGTGAGCCTTACCTCCTCGCTCAAGAGAAGACTTGTCTACCATCCCAAATTTTGGGAAAAAAAGACCGTCTCTTTGCTTTTTCTTGTATTTGGGTTCCAAATGACTTCGAATAGCCTAGTAATTGCAATTGCGGGTTTTCTGGAAGCATTGGACTAATAGCCTCCTATGTTAAAGTTACCTTTGCCTCTTGGATCCATGTCACCCTCTAATTGGAAGAAGTATAATGATCATGTGAGGAAGATGGTGTTGCTTGGTAATTTTGAGAATGTCTACCAAGACTAAGTGTATAGCTACCTTTGGCTTGATGATTGTTTCTACTTGACATATTGATTTTCTGTCTCTATCTCTTTGGAAGCTTTTGCTTTCAGCAAAGAGTGCTTGCTTTTTGAATTTTCAATTTTCAGTGGAACTTCTTTGCATCTACTCGTGCATAAGAATGTTGGAAATGATTTCAAGTGTCTTTCGTGATATGGCTATAACAAATTGGTCATAGTCCTTGGTTAGATTGTTCAATGCAAATTGAATTAGCCTTTCACTCTTTGATTACTATCCAATTGACACCAATTGATTTGCAAGGACTTTAAGGTAGATAAAGTACTTTGGGCGGCTATACTTGACATTGAAATTGATGAAGTCAAGTGCCAATTGAGTTCTTTCATCCTAATGTGCTTGTTGTTCACTAAGATCTTTTCTTGGGCTAGGGTATTGTTGAGCTTGCTGGAGGAGGTTCTTGTCTTTGACAAACAATTTCTTCAATTGGAAGATATTGACAAGTTTGTGATGTCGAGTTACCATAATTTTTATCACTATTGATGGTAGGCTTGTATCAAAGGCCGATCCTTGTGCTAAATAAAATAGGCTAGCAAAGATAAAACTAAAATTAATAAAGGAGGCCAAGCTATAACATAAATTGTTTCAAATAGTGCAATTTTTTTTTTCAAGTGAGACTTTTTCCAAATATGCTAGAAATAGCTAAGGGTGGTGGTGAAGATTCCATTGAAATTGAATACAAGATGACCAAAAGATATGGCTTGATGTGCTAAAAAAAGTGCAAATAGATGCACTCATAGCCATAAATAACAATGTGTAATGATAGATGTCGCTACATCAAAATGATGCGAATATCATGTGATTTCAATGTGAAACCATGGGTACGAATTGGATACTAAAAAGCTAAGATATGGGCACCTAAATTTGGGTGTATTTCTTGAACATCATTTAGCAAATTCAGCTGGTCACCTTTGCCACGTTGGTCAAAAGGTTCTTGTGAGGTTATAATGACATAGGTGTCCTCCTAAATTATTGCAATATCCAATTGGATGTATGGGTATGACTAGGCTAACTAATGTAGAGTTGCACTTTTTAATGCAATTAAGAATGAGCAAGATGAAATGATGACATGATGTGTGTTTGTGAGTAACACGTGTAAGCAATCAAGGGTCAGCTATTGTGTATAATTATAGGTGATTGTGTAGCAATGTGGGTTGTGAGCTATTGTGTATAATTATAGGTGATTGTGTAGCAATGTGGGTTGTGAGGTGGCATTATGCATATTGCATACACGAGCAATGCTATTGTGACAACTTTACTACATGGTCTTCCAAGAAAGTAACTTGAAGTAGCTTAGGGGGTATTTTCTCTTTGTGGCTCTTTGGAAAAAAAATCAATGGGGAAAATAGTAAAGAAAAAGGGATCTTGGACTAAGGAAAGGGATATGACAGTGGTGAGGCTAGAGGGCAATGAGAGGACTTAAGGAACATTGGTTAAAAAGAGTGGAGGTGATGATTAGGCTAAGATGAGTGAGGGAAATTGTTGTTATAAAAAACATAATGGGCATAAGAGAGATTGGTTAAGAAGAGTGGAGGTGATGACTAGTTTAGGATGAGTGGAGGTGATGACTAGTCTAAGATGAGTGGGGGATTCAAATTGTTGTTGCAAAAGACACGATGGATTGTGGAAAAGTCTATAGTCTCTCGAAGGAGACTACTAATTGTGTGGCCTGGAAGGCAATTCCATCCAACGTGGCTCATTGGTCGTAAATATCAAGGCACACTGTAGAGTTGTGATTCGATGGTAAGGAGGTCCAGTAGTGCGATGTGACACATAGTACTACAGGGGAGGTGGATATGTCCCCTAAACTTTGGTCTATTGTAGTTGGAGTTGGTAGAGGCTATAGAGGGGTGGTGTAGCTGCATGTAACCTAGGAGCTATGTTGGTCTATTAGATGCATGACCAACGATACTACATGAGACCGATGATCTCCTAGGGCCTTTGCTTGAGTGCTTCAAGCGATGTAGCCTATAACAAAAAGGGGAGTTCCATCTGAGGCCTCCCATTGTAAAAAGCTTACTAAGGGCTTCAAGGGTCGTCTCTTTGAGATGGAAGACCTAGATTAGTGCTTAAGCTATTTGTGACCTTAGAAGTTAGCACTTGCAAACCATGTTTAAATTAGGCCAATTAACCTACAAAGGACAATAAAGTGTAAGAAATTGTAGCCTTAACATCAATAGGTTGAACCTATAGTCCATCTTCACCCCATGCAAATGTGGAAACTGTGTATATAATTTACATCATCAGCACTACTTCTACAATGAAAGCAACTCAAAGGCAAGCTGCCGAGGTGATATTATTTTTCAACAAGGGCTGCAAACAATCTAAGAGATATTAGAAATAATAGTTAATGAAGAGGATAGGTTGATAACAATAATTTTGTTTCATGAATACGTTTGGTTCGTCTATGGATTTCAACAAAAATCTATTTCTAATGTGAAAGATTGTTTTCTCATTCAAAAAAAGCAAGTAAGGTCATCATAAGGCCTATTAAGGGTGTTTCTTTGTTGCGAGTCGTCATAAGGCATATGAACCCTTGTAATAAAATATTGTTGAATACGTGTGTGTGTGCGTGCACGCACGTGTGCATTCGTGCATGTGTGTTCGTGCGTGTGTATTTTGTGTGTGTGTGTGTGCATGTGCGTGTGTGCGCATGTGTGTGCCAATGCGCATGCGTTCATGCGTGCATGTGCATGTGTGTACACACACACACACACACACACAGATGATATGATATGATTGTATTAAAGTCCTTTCTAGACCCTCAGGATCTATGGGAGTGGTGACCACTATGAAATCAAATAGTGGTCCATTACAACCATTGAAATTAAAGTCTCCCAAATCTTTCTACATTGTGAGTATTTGCTGGACTATTTTCTCTGCTGGTCTGAGAATGTTGTTGCGATGTTCCAAGATTTCTTTTAAGTAGCTTCCAAACTTGTGGGTTGGCTATTCCCGTAGATTCTTTAGATTAGAACTATTGTTGCCATGGTTCTCCCTTATGTGTGCGAATGCTCGACATTTTAGGATTGTGAGCTGCTCGTCTTCTACCTCCCCTGTAGGGCAGATTTTGCATATCCTCTCTTCCCTTGGGATCTTGGGTCGTATCCATCTACCCTTCTCCACTTCTAGATAATGTGAGCTGGTCCTTATTTTGCATATTAAATTCCCTTTGTATATTTAGAGAGAGAGAGAGAGAGAGAGAGAGAGAGAGAGAGAGAGAGAGAGAGAGAGAGAGAGAGAGAGAGATGATATGATATGATATGATTGTATTAAAGTCCTTTTGAGACCCTCAGGATCTATGGGAGTGGTTACCACTATTAAATTAACACGAGACGACTTTAATAAAACCTTTAAGAGTAGGTCCCCATGCGCTCGAAACCCCATGAATTGTCCGAGTCGTTCCCACCAGTGTATGTGGTTGGTGAGAGTCCCCATGAAGGTGGCCATCTCCCACCTTCATGAGGGGGCTACTGGCCTTGGACTCGCAATTCCTAGATGTTGATGAAGGTTACATCAACTGTAGCTTACGTGCAGGGGCTGCCATGGTGTTCAGCAAGAAAGCCACACGGGGTGGAGCATTAAATATGAACTTAAGTTGAGAAGTCAGACTTCTAGGGCGTGCCTTCGCCCACCCCTGCAGTTCCCCACATAGGCTAGTGGTGTTGACCCAGCATCACTAGCAAGATAGTATTGCAGCCCCATGTAAGGCGAGGGTTGGGTGAGGATGCTGGGCTAGTATTGCAACTCTGGCGTAGCATCTATAAATGTGGTGATTCTAGGCGAGGCTTGCAATGCCCAAGCATTGTCATTCGCCGGAGCATGTTGATTGGGACATAATTGGGTCCAAAACTGTGTTCAGCCTCGAACAACCTCCACGACTTGCAACTCCGGGGCTGTCAGGGGGCTGTGATTTTGTACTCCTAGTGGGGCAGTGGGCTGCTGGAGAGTGCGCCTTGTTGGCTTCCACTAGGAGGGCTCCTTCATGGGGCATTTTCCGGTTCATTTGGTGCAACAAGTCTTTCTAAGGTTGTGCCCGCAGATGTGCTACTCGAGAGGTCTCTTTATTGAACAAAGCTTTGGTTAGTATCTTTGTTCTGATTAGCTCTAAGCTGTCGCTCTCCTCAAGGCCATGGAATATGCATTAGGTGGAGGCATGCTTTGGGCGGACCTGGGCAGGGCTTTGTCAGTTACTATATTTCCGCTGCTGTGGTGTCGAATGAATTTAGTGTTAGCCGAAAGAGTAAATCTATGGCGCTCGTATCGGGCGCGATTGAACCAACGTATTTGGAAAGAAGGCAAACAGTACTTTTCACGCGGTCGGGCCCTCGGGCTAGCGTTAGGGGAACGGTTACAAAATCAAACTCCAGTAAGCGCAGCCGTGAAGCTCTGGAATCGTCGTCTGTTCTTTTAAGGTGTATTGGGTGGGGATCCAACTGGGCCAAGCTTGCAGAAGAGCTGCAACCTTGCAAGTCCTATGGTACACAAAAATTATATGCGTACCATCCGCAGCGCCTAGCAAGGGTTAGGGATACGAAAATACAATTCGGTAAGCACCAGGGGGGATCGTTGTCCATCCCCTATTTCAGGTTGATGGCTACTGAGCTACAGGGTTGTTGCAGGTTCAATTGGATGAAGCTTTCTAAAGACATTCCAAACGAACTATGCACCTGCAAGGCTTGTCATAGGAATACGTTAGATGGGCACCCTCAGATCGTTCTTGTGAACAATGCAGATTTCTGTCCTGAAACCTTGAATGAAGAGACAGATGTTGCTACCTATGCCTCGCTTTTGAGGCGTTGCACCCAATCCAAGGCCTTGTGTGACGATGAGCTTGTGCATGAGCACATGTCTAGACGTGGATACATAGGGAATAGATTTCTGAGTAACCTTCTTGTTCAAATGTACAGCAAGTGTGGGAGCCTGGGGACTGCACGTGCTGTGTTCGATAAAATACTCCATCGGAACGTGTACTCTTGGACGATTATGATCGCTGCATGTGCTCAGAACGGGCATGGTAAAGAAGCCCTGCAACTGTTTGGTCACATGCAGATAGAAGGCTTTGAGCCTGACAAGATTACTTTCATATGTGCTTTGGATGCATGTGCCAGTCTGGCAACCCTACAAGAGGGTCGGCAGATGCATGCTACTGTTGCTGGCATGGGATGGGAGTCAGATGTCGTGGTGGGAACGGCCCTCGTCAATATGTATGGCAAGTGCAGGAGCCTGGATGATGCGAAGGACGTGTTTGCAGAGATGCCTCTGCGGAATGTGGTCTCCTGGAGTGCCTTGATGGCAGCATGTGCCCAGAACGGGCACGGTAAAGAGGCCCTACAGCTTTTTGGTCAAATGCAGGCCGAAGGCTTCCAACCAGACCAGGTCACCTTCATCAGTGTATTAGATGCGTGTACCAGTGTGGCAGCCTTAGAAGAGGGTCGAGAGATGCATGCTACTTTTACTAGCAATGGATGGGAGTCAGAAGTCATCGTGGGCAATACCCTTATCAATATGTATGGGAAGTGTGGAAGTCTGGATGATGCAAGGGCTGTATTTGTAGAGATGTCACTGCGTAGTGTGGTCTCCTGGAGTGCCATGATGGCAGCATGTGTCCAAAATGGGTTTGGGAAGCAGGCCCTAGAGCTGATTGGGCAAATGCAGGCAGAAGGCTTTGAGCCTGACAAGATTGCCTCCGTCTGTGTTCTGGATGTATCTGCCAGTGTGGCAGCTCTGGAAGAGGGTCAAGCGATGCATGCTACTGTTGCTGGCAATGGATGGGAGTCAGATGTTGTTGTGGGGAATGCCCTTGTCAATATGTATATTAAGTGCAGGAGCCTGGTTGATTCAAGGTCTGTGTTTGCAGAGATGTCACGGCGGGATGTGATTTCCTTTAATACCATGATGGCAGCATGTGCCCTGAACGGGCATGGCGAAGAGGCCGTTCAACTTTCAAATCAAATGCAGGCAGAAGGCTTACTGCCAGACAGGATCACTTTCCTCTGCCTTTTGGATTCATATGCCAGCTTGGCAGCCCTAGATGAAGGTCGAGTGATGCATGCTGCCGTAGCTAGTAATGGTTGGGAGTCTGATATGGTTATGGGAACAGCCCTTGTCAATATGTATTTCAAGTGCGGAGGCCTGGATGACGCAAGGGCTGTGTTTGCAGAGATGTCACGGTGGGATGTGTTCTCGTGGAATGCCATGCTTGCAGGATGTGCCCAGAATGGTCTCGGAAAGGAGGCTCTACAGCTGTTTGGTCAAATGCGGGCAGAAGGCTTGGAACCAGACAGGATCACTTTCATCTGTATTCTCACCGCATGCAGTCACACAGGTCTGCTTGCTGAAGGGAGGCAATACTTTGCCTATATGAGTAGAAACCATGGCATAACCCTCTCGGTGGAGCATTATGTGTGCATGATTGATCTTCTTGGTCGAGGAGGACTATTGGAAGAGGCAGAGGACCTGATTCTCAGCATGCCCTTTGAACGTATTGCTCCAGCATGGTTGAGCCTGCTTTCATCATGCAGAACTCACAGCGATAGGGAGCGGGCTGTGCGTGCTGCAGATTTTGTTTTTGAGCTAGATCCAGGGAATGCTTTGCTAGCAAACATTCATGTTAATGCTTGTAGGTCAGATGAAGCATTATACATGAAGCGGCAATGATGCATTGAAGATGAAGACAGTGTCAGGTAGTGATTGTACATGAGTCTGTTGCATCCTTGAAAGGGTATCTGCATGCTGAGTTGCAGTTGAGTAGGTGCATAAACAAGGGAGGATATATGCCTTAAAATGCAATGTGTTCAGTTGTGGAGGGAGAAGTGTTTGCTATGTGATACTGAAGCGAAGGTGGCCATTGCTTTTGGGCTCATTTCCATATTTCCCCCTGTGGTACACTTAGTTCCAACGCCAAGAACCTTATGGCATGCTTCAACTCTCATTGTGGCTGCAAAATCATGGGTTAGGTTCAGTAGAACATACTTGTCAAAGATGTGCATCAGGTTTATCTCATAAACATGGATTACTGGTGAGATTGTTGTGAAACATGTTCCTTGTGTGAGAAATGCAGTGGAACTGAACAACAATGGAGAGAGAGAGCAAACTACTCACAAACTGAATTGGGAAGGAGAGAAAAACAAGAGAGACTGCAAAGGGATCTCAGGAGAAAACCTTGCCACTGCTGGGGGAAAACCTCTCAAAGATTTAGTCTATAGATGCTCCAGAATGAGATGCCAAACAAGAGGGGAGGAGCCCCCATATATAGGCCCCCTCTCCCCACCTGCCCTAGGTGGCCGACTGTTGGGGTGGGACGGCCGACCAGGGTCGTCCTTGGGTCAGGTTGTACCCGACCTGTAGGTCGGGTGCTTGGACCACGGTCGGGGGCTAGGTACCATGTAGGCAGCATAGTGGCAGCCCAAACGAGGCCATAGGGGCGGGCAGAAACAGCCCTGCACCCTCTCCTTGACCTGCTGCTGACACGGCACCAGACCAGCACCGTACGGCAGGTAGAAAAAACAGCCCCGCACCCCCCGAGACTATTTGTGGCAGATGCGCCTCTGGGGTGATCAGCAAACGAACCCTCTCTACCTCTCCTTGGTGGGCAGAACCACAACCAAGGCCCTCACTCTCCCTCACACGGGCGGGCAGACCCACAACCAAGGCTCTCACTCTATGATACAGGAGGTGTCACCTTTAACATCCATGGATCAAACCTCAGGGAGCAGGAATGGTCTCCAAGTAGTTGCTGTGCCAAGGGCTTGGTGAAGAGGTCGGCATTATTATCCTCCACCTTAAGAATAGATGAGCTAGATCACGTCAGCAGCGAGCACCTTTTCCCAGATATAATGGTATACTGGGTTACGAACAAGTGCAATACAACTGTGATTGTCACTGTGAAAGATCTGTGAGAACCCAATCTCCCCAAGTAAATGGCGGAGTCGAATTGCCGCAGGTAGCGGAACAAGCGGCATGGTACTCAGCCTTGGTCAAAGACAAGGCTACAGTGGGTTGCCTTTTACTACTCCATGTGACTGTTGCTGAGCTGAGGGTAAAGCAATAATCGATGGTTGAACGGTGAGTGTCTGACTCACCTTGCCAGTCTGAATCAGTCCAGCCTAGTAGCCGAATCTTGGACTGCTGCCCTGATTGATATAATAACCCTCGATTACAAGAACCTTGATGGTACCTGAGGATCCTTATACCAACATCCCCTTTGGTGTTTGCATGAACGAACTCAACGAAGTAGTATATATCCAACCTGGTATGTAGTAGCCAAATCAAAGATCCAATCAACTAACGGTACTGGCTTGCATCCACTAGCTCACTAGGATCATACTTAGTTGGGGTGTGAAAGCAAACTAGAAACCCTAAAACGGATCCATAGTCAGCTTTGAAACGCTAAAATGAATAGATGCTCAGCCTTGAAACCCTAAAAGGATTGGATTAGCCTTAAAACCCTAAAAACGAATCACTCTTGGTAGAAATGCAGCTTGGATCTTCGATAATCATCAAGATAGATTTTGAATTTCATAGATAACAGGGAAAAACAACAATTGATAGCTTCATCTTTCGAGGAGTCGTAACATATTTCTTCTAAGAGTCCAAACAAACTGAGAGAGGGAGAGAAAGAACATAGAACACACACACGAGGACCCAGAAATAAGGGTTGGATCCCCTCGAAGGTCTTTATTGCAATAGAAAAAGCTTTGTGCAATTGGCTCATAAAAGAGCATTAGGTTGAGTACAACTATTGAACGATTTGGGAGCCTCGAGCCTTTTCTTTTATAGACATGGGCTAGCAAAAAGCTAGACTCGCTTTTATTTCTTATAAAAAAAGACTTTCTTGCTTTTTTTGACCATAGTGGGGCCACTTTTTAAGCCTTTTCTAGAACCTGTGTGGTCTTCCTTAATGGTGCCATCTCTCTAGTGCTTTTTTGCCTTGTGGGACTTGCTCTTTGGCACTTGCCCCATCATTTGTGAGCTCTTTTGCACAAAGCTTTGTACAACTGGCCCATAAAAAAGCATTAGCGTGAGTACAACTCTTGAATGATTTGGGAGCCTTGAGGCCCTTCTTTTATAGACATGGGCTAGCAAAAGGCTAAACTTGCTTTTAATAGCTACTTCTTACAAAAATAGACTTTCTTGCTTTTTGACCACCGTGAGGCCACTTTTAAAGCCTTTTCTAGAACCCCATGAGGTCTTCTTAGATGGTGCCATCTTCTTGGTGTCTTTTGGCCTTGTGGGACTTGCTTTTTGGCACTTGCTCCATCATTTGCGAGCTCTTTTACAAATTTTCAAGCCCTACAAAATACCAACACTTTAACCCATTAGAGGTTAGCGAAATGCATGCATGCTTAGTTCTTGGACTAATCCTAATCCTTTGCAGGCGTCCCCAGAGTTGTCTTTTACCAACACAAAGCAAAAGTAAAAAAAATATAACTTATTCTAGTTAACCAAAGTCAACTTTCTTTGATCGTAGTCAATCTAATAAAGATTCCTCTTTATTTCTTGAGAGAGATACCGATTGGTCACAAGTCCATGGGTGATGAGATGGAGTGACACTGTCATCTGAAAGGCATCTAGAAGTTCCTAAACATACCGCTTCGATGATATAGAGTAACCTTCTTTGCCTTGTCGAATCTCCAATCCTAGAAAGAAATGCAGGAGCTCTAGATCCGTCATCTCAAAGGCCTAAGAAAGGGCACCCTTTGTTTCAAAAATATGGGCTATGCGACTGCCTGTAATGAGCAAGTCATCAACATACAAGGTTATGTAAGACCATCTTGTTAGAAGATGTCTAGATTTGGATCAGCTCAAAGCGCTCTCGTACAAAGAACTCATCTATCTTCTAGTTCCAGGATTGGGGAGCTTGCTTAAGGCTATACAGAGCCTCCTTCAACCGGTATACCATCCCTGCTAACTTGGTAAACCTTGGAGGTTATTCCACATAAATGTCCTCCTTTATACGCAATTGAGGAAGGTTGATTTGACATCCATTTGATAAATCGGACATTGCTCATGAGCAACAACTGCCAAGACTGTCCTGAGAGTGGCCAGCAGTGTCATAATCAATCCCTGGTCGCTGTGAGTATCCTTAGGCCATGAGACAGGCTTTACATTTATCCATAGTTACATCGGATGATTACTTGGTCTTGTAGACCCACTAACACCAATTACCAAATGTCACTTGGGTCTCGGAACAAACTAAGCTGGCTGAAATCATCAACCAGTAGCATGAAATAGAGCGCACCTCCAAGACTTGGAACTGTCATAGGCCCACAAAGATCCATGTGAACCAACTCTAGAGGTGTAGAAGCTGACTGTGAGGCTTGTTTTGGAAAAGCGTCCTTGTGTTGCTTCCCCTAGATACAAAAACGACACTGACTATGCTTATTCTCCATATCAGGTAAACCAAGAACCATTTGTTTCGAAGCAGCTCAACGGAGTGCTTCGATATTGAAATGCCACAAGCCACCTATAGGGGATGACGTGATTGAGGAAAGAGTTGACAAAGTGTAAATACCATGGTCCACTGTACTAGTCTCAACTACTTGGCCAGATGCTTTATCCTTGACGTCCATAAAGTGTTCATCAAATAGAACAGCCGTGCTAAGCCAGCAAGTCTCATAAGCAGACAACATGTTGAAAGCAAGGGAGGGAACAAATAGTACCTTTGAGGAGTGCATTCCCCCCTCTACCATTTGGAGATAATGTTGAGACTGCCTTCTCCACAAACTTTGATGATAGAGTTACCACCGATGCAGATGTCTCCCCCTGAAAAGGCCCTAAAACTATGAAATCCTAGAGTCCGTAGCTGGAGAGGGCTCATATTATGAGAGATCCCACTATCGACAATCTAGGTCCTAGAATCTTTGGCTTGGAGTGCAATCCCTTCTCGAACAAAAGACACCAGAGAATCAAGAATCTCAATATGGATGAAGGTGGGAGAAATGGTGGCAAAGGAACAACTGGTATCCTTACAGACGGTCCGTAGAAGGCACTTGCTCCAGTAGTGGCCACAATGATTGCACAAACGCTCCATCTTTAGATCTTCCTTCTCTGCGTCTGTCCTTGTGTTAGAGGTCCGTTATTTCCCTTTTGCGGAGCTGCCAAGGCTTCTGAGCCTCCGTCATGGGAAGAAGTATGAAATCTCTCCTCTTGATAGAGCATCATCGGTACCAATTCTTCCTGTTCATCCTAACACTACTAATAGAAGGCATAGTTCTGAGAAGACAAGTGAGAGAGTATTTTAATGGCCATATCCTTAGAGGATATCTCCTTCCTTGCCTGAAGAATCCGCTATTGAAGCTCTTGGAGCTTGTTGATATGCTCCCACATCGATGAAGATTTTGCGGGATCCAATACCCTCATCTAAACTTCTAGAGAAACCCTCTTCATGGAAGAGGTCCTGTTATGCAAGGATTGCTCCCATATGCTTTTGGCTATAGTCATATGCTTAACATGATTTCTAATTTGAGGAATATAGTTGAGAAAGATAAAAGAATGTACCCTTGCATTGACTCTATCATAGAGTTGAGCTAGATTCTCGACCTCATTTCTGATCAAGGATCCTTGAGTCCACTGCAAGGGGGTCTGGCTATTGTACACCCACCAAAATGAAGTCTGCTAAATCATATGACTGCAGGACAGACTCCATAATAACAAGCCACACACTGTAGTTATTGCCATCCAGTTGATGATCTTCTAGGAAGGTGGGTAAAACTGGAATCTTCACCTTATTCGCAGCCATCTCTAACAAGCTGGCCATGTCGAACAGAAGAGGAAGTGGAAAGGAAGGAGAAAGTCAGGTAGAAGGATAAGATAAAGGGATATGAATGGGGAAGAGAGGAGAGTGCTTTTGGCAAAAGATACTAAAGAAAGGTTGCAACAAACACAACCTTCAAGTTTCCTACCCTTTTTCTATGCTCCCAACTAGTCTTGTCCTCCTCTTCAAACAGCTCCAAACAACCACCCAAAAACCTCCACAGCTTGTTGGCACCAAGTCCTCTCCATAGCATAGGTCTCTAGCCAACCTTTGGCTTTGATACCATGCGAGAAGTGTAGCGGAACTAAACAACAATGGAGAGAGAGAGAAAAACCATTCACAAATTGAATGGAAAGGAGAGAAAAACAAGAGAGACTGCAAAGGGATCTCAAGAGAAAATCCTACCATTGCTAGGAGAAAACCTCTACTTAAAGATGCATTGGATGATCAAGAATGAGATGCTAAACAAGAGGGGAGGATCCCCTATATATTGCCCCCCCCTTCCCTAAGTGGCTGACTGGAGGGACAGTACGGATGACCAGGGCCAACCCTGGTTGGCGGATTGTACCCAACCTCTAGGTTGAGTGTCTGGACCACGCTTGGGGGTTGGCCCTAACCATGGCACCACTTAGGCGCCATGATATCGTCTGTGAAAGACTGTACTACTACTAATGAGTAAAGCTCAATTTACCATGATATCCTTTATCTAGTTCACTAGTTATTTTGCCAGGTTACCAACATGTTGATGTTATTTTCAAGCTATTATGGACCAAAAATGATGATTGTGAATGACACATTGACACAAACATGAAAGACGTCAACAAAATCCTTGCTTAGGCATAGTGGGCCACATGGAAGTAGCCACATGTCCAAGGAAACTATAAATAGGGCGAGTGGTTTAATGAAGTAGGTAATGAGGGCATGGCAATAGGTGGAGGAGTAGGCATGGTTGGTATGGCTTTGTTGGTCATAGCTACTATGATGCAGTTGCCAGGGATCTATATGGATACAGACGCACCAAAAAGCAGCAAACAACTACAATGACAAAGAGGCAGATGGGCTAGATGAGCGATAGCTACAGAGTAGTTATTTGCAGATCATAGATGGAAGATAAAGTCGTTATCCATAGATGGAAGAGAGGATAGTCGAAATTTCAAGCCATGGTGGGCGCTCCAGTCATGGAGGCCTTGATTTAATGGTATACATACATACATACATACACACATACATACATGCATGCATACATACGTACGCACGTACATGTGTGTGTGTGCGTGTGCACGTGCATGTGCGTACACACACATGTGCATGCGTGCACGCACGCTTGCTTGCCACATTTATGTGCGTGTAATTCATGTTGGTGTGTTGTAGCTAAAATGTCGAGTAGGAAGGAGCTTCTACGTAACATGTGTGTGCATGGCGTGACTCTAGTTCCCTCTAGAGGGAGAGCTTCAAACATGAGTTTCTTGAAAATATCACTCAATTGTGTCAGCATTGTTATGGGTTTCATGTATCAAACGAGTCCTTGTGTAAGCTTTTTATAACACCTTGCAATTGTAAACTATTTCTTCACTTACGTAAAGCTTTCATTTGCAATTTTGATTTGTTCCCACATTCAAAAACCTTTTACATTTTTGATTTTATGTCTCATTTTGTCTTCTTTTTTTTGGGGATAAATTGGCCAACTTATAATAAAGGTAGGCCAAACTCAAAACAAAAGACTAGATATGCAAAAACAGAAGCATCTCCTACAAAATAGCTAACACAACATAGGAGCATATTTATAGATATGCAAAAACAAAAGCATCTCCTACAAAATAGCTAACACAACATAGGAGCATATTTCTTGAGGCCTACAATGCATAGCAACCAAACACACTAACCCTACAAGAGTTGACAAATATCCTACAGAGCCTTACAACTAGTTCCTTACTTTGATAACCACACAAAAATCCAACAAATTTCTTTTCAACAAAGCACTAGCAGACAGTCTTCTAAACAAATCTCCTTCTCAAACTCCACCCACATTCTAGATTGCCAACAAATGAGCATGTCTCAAATAAGGCAAAGACATAGCAACACTTGACATGAAACCTTGAGGATCCCCCAGAAGCACCGATTTCTAGGCAAACTTACACAAAACCCTCAACATCAGCCCCAACTTATGAATTGAGTCCTCTAGCTGCTTCCAAACACCCCTCACAACCACACATTCCCACGATCTACAAAAGCGATGAAGGACCTTTCTTCAGGGTAGAAAGTTAACAACACCATCGAGATCCAAATATTTTCCAAACTACCTCTCAACCAATTAACATGACACCTTAATCTCAACTTGTCATTCAACCTTTTCACCAATGATCTGGCATTAGCATAGCGCTAAGATTGCTTTAGCAAAAATGTTCCTGAACACACAACCTCCTCCCAGCGTCCATTGATTCCCTACCCCATTAGAACTCACCACATAACTAGTAGGCCACAATTGTGGAGCAACTTTGACACATAGCTCAAGGCCTCAAATTTTGCTAATAAAGCTAAAAATGCACACTAAGGGATTCCAAAGGCTTCAGGTCAACCTTATTTCCATCCCAAAGTTACCTGATAAGCTCAGCCCTTTCCTCTGTATCTCCCTAGATTTAGGAGGATCAATCATTGCCAAAGGATTGCCTTCCCAAGATACTACCTTATTTCACCAAATGCTTTCCAAAGTATTCCCATCACCTCTGGGAGCCTTCCTACCTTTCCATTGCAAATAAGACCCATTGGCTTTCTAGGTAGATACTAGACATGAAGTCAAATTCGATCCCACAATCTTCAATGGAAAGGACATAGTTAATCTATCATACCAACTCATATGCCTCCACATTACCACTTGCACAACTTTATATTTTTCAAATAAAACATTTTTTAATTGCCAGTTAGGGAGCACTGCATTCAAACAATTGCTTACCAAGGATAGATTTCTTACCCCTAACATCAGGGAGGACAAGAGAAGAAAAGAGTGAATGGTGGAAAAGAACATCACTTGAAGGAGAGGATCTTGGAGGGAGAGAACTACTAGGATTTATACTTGATATTAAATGAAAACATATGCTTTGTATATCATGGAGCTTCAACCTACACATTAAGAGCATCACATTCCTTTGTAGTACCTTTATTAGAGATTAATTAGAAAAGATATCAAATTAATTGCAAGAAGATAGGGCGAGAGGTAAAAGCAACTGCACAATTTTTTGCTCTCATGACATTTTGGATTTAGAGCAATGTATGCTATAGAAAGGGATAATTCAGACTTATTGGAATGCTTATGGCCAAATGCATCAAGGAAGCAAAGAGTGGTACCACAATCATGCCCTGACCTTGTAGAAGATATTGGGAATATTACAACCAACCCATGCAATTGAGTACCATCTCAATGAAGAAACTAGTAATTATGTCTAGTTTGGCTTAGAAGCTCAAAGTTATAGACATTAGATCCATTTTTTAAATCCTTATAACCGGTGCCAATGGCTTCTCACAGTCAATTCTTAGTCACCAATCTTGCCTTGTCTTTGTTAGAACACTAGTAATTATGTCTAGTCTTAGAAGTTCAAATTAGAGACAGATTCATTTTCTTCATCCTTATAATGGGTGCCAGTGTCTCCTCATAGTGAATTCTTTGTCACCAATCTTACCTTATATTTGTCTACACTCCAGTCAATGTCGTGCTTGACCTTGTATACCCATTTGTAGCCAATGATATTATTCCCTTGGGTGGTTCCACCAACCCTCAATCATCACTTTTCAAAATTCCATTATATTATTCTTGGATGGCATTTATCCATTCCTTGGATTGTCTATATCTATGAAGCTAACAGGTTTGTGCTAGACGCCTAGTAGTGTCGATGTAGACATTGATCCCACAAGTGTGATTTTCAACACCTTTATTGTGGCAAACACGATTAATAAATGATGAAGGAATTGTAGAAGATTATGATCATGTCAGATATGCATGACATAAAATAAAAGCACATATTGGACCTTCAACCATGAGTGATGATATACAAACTAACCTCCATTCTTGTATGTACGATTTGATTGAGGAATATATTCTTGTATTTATAATTAGTAGAAGTACGTGTTTTGGAAGTCGTAGAAGATTATGATAATGTCATGTATGCATGACATAAAATAAAAGCAAATATTGGACCTTCAAACAGGAGGGGTGATCTAACCTCCATTCTTGCATATACAATTTGATCGAGGAATATATTCTTGTATTTATAGTTAGTAGAAGTACATGTTTTGGAAGTTGTATGTACCTATATTTTTTTATTCTATATGGATAAAAGAGTGTAAGTCTTGCAAGTCTCTTTTGTTCAATGTGCTCTCACAAGAGCTACCTTGGATATATGTTTGATTTTTTGGTGCATAATTGAGTGCTTGTAAATATGTTTGAAAATATTTTGATATTGGCAACATATGTTGAAATTGGGATTTTAGGGGTCACGTCCCTAGTTGTGAGCACCATGGACCTAGGGGAGGTCTACCAGCAACACATAGGGAAAAAAGAGAGACCATGTGGGCTATCGTAGGGGCAAAATTGATAGTAGTCGTGGGGTTGCCACATGGGTAGCATGCAAGGTCCCATTTGAATCATAGATATGTCTGCATGGAAGCAATGCTATAGGGTAGTAGCAAGCCCCAAAAGTACAGATTGAAACTGGGCATATTTATACGTAGGATCAGTGCAACAAATGACAATAGAAGGTCTATAAGAACGCAAAATGAGCTAATTGTATAGTTGGTCATACAGCTTGCAAGGCTAACTGGTTAGTTAAGCTAGCTTAATTGGTTAGTAATATTCCTAGTGCACTCCAACCCTATAAAAAGGGCTTTTGGAGGGGTAATCCAATCAGTCTTCAGTGCCTCAATTTTTGGCTGTAGTATCGGTAACAAGAAGGTCTAGAGATACACACTTAGTGCCTCACAATTTGCTTGCGATTGCAAACAACAAGGAGGCCTAAAAGCATTGAGCCTTGCGTCTCCCCATTTGCTATAAATAGAAGTAGCACAGATGTCAAGGATCAAGGCATCAATAGTACCTCACCATTGCTTTAACTAGCATTACAACTTTGGAAAGGTCAAGGCCCTTAACCTTTAAGGAGCTAGGGGCCATGGTGGTGTAGGAGGAAGCTAGGTCAAGTATGTACAAAGGTGAGAGTAGCAATGACAAAGCCTTTGTTGCACAACACTAGAGCAAGGGGCTATATGCAAGGTAATGTGGTACACTTCTTGCACTTTATAGTGGACAAGTTTCTAGCACTTTGTAGTGGACAAGTTTCTAGTGCCAGACAAGCACATAGGTGGGAGTACTTTTGGAGATTCAAATTGTGCATGCTCGAGACACATGCAATAGGAGCTTGCAATAGGATTGCCTTCAAGCTCAATTCTCATCATTCAAAGGCACTTGCAAGCACACTTCATCCCCCTTGAATTTCAAATATACTTCGTTCCCCCCATTTTTTAGACGCACTTCATCCCCCCAATTGTCATCTTTGTAGAGATTTACGTTAGGTTACTGAATGGCCACTTTCTTGAACTCAAAAGATACACCTTCCCCATCATTGTATTTGCAAAGATTGATGTTAGGTTACCAAGTGGCCACCGTCTTGAATTAGAGCTCAAAAGGTACACCTTTGCCTCCTCTATCTCTCTCTCTTCCTCCCCCTCCCCGCATAGAAGGCATGAACTTGAGTAAAAAACTCTTGCTGCATTGCTGCTACAAATTGCTGCAAAGTAACAAACCTCCTGTGTGTGTTTAATTAATTAATTTTTCAATAGCGTTCATTTTAGGAACATCTCATTGGCACACACCGAACATGAGTCACCTCACTAGACACGATTTTGCCAATCCAAGGAGGACTTCAATAAGGAGTATGGGTTGAGTTTGATCAATCAAAACCCTTGCTATTTGTCAGATAGAGATATTCCTAAAATAGTGTGGCTCTCTGTATTCACCAAAGCTCGTTCTGGGTAGGGTATGGTTCACTGCCAAATTTTGTATAAAGAGATGGTATTTCTTCTTTTGCACACCATTTCACTTTGGAGCAATGTAGGACATAGTGTCCTTCCAAGAATAAAACTATACAGTGGCATGGGTAGAGTTTGCAAAGAGCGTTGTTAAAACCATGGAGAGACAAGGAAAGCTTCACAAGAAGATGGATCATTGGAGGCATGACAACGATGCATTAAGCATTGTTTCTCATTGCAATATATCTAGCATGAGTCAACAATATGATTTTGTAGAGTTTAAAGGGTGGAGTGTAATTAAATAAGGTAGCAATGATGCTCGCTCCAACATTCAATGAAAAGAAGCAAGCTCCACAAAATACAACTGGTGCATTGGATGATGCAAATAAAATAAAATATCAACATGAAGAGGTGTCACATGCTATTCATGCACTACAAAAGCAATTGAAAAGTTTGCAAATAATAGTAAATGATATTTTGAAGTGCGGAAACTTAATGGAAGAGCCTACATGTCGCAAGCAAGAGGTAGAAAGCTACCCTAAATAAAACACTCGTTGATAGCATAATGTGATGCATCAACATGAACATGGAAGATCACATCCCACCTGGGTTGCCTTAACATTGGCATCCTAGTTGCTCATAAAACCTTTTCAAAGCAGGCAAGGGTGCAATGTTTGCCAAGTAAACACAAAAATCATCCAAATATATGGCAATGAACTTGGTTAGGTGCTTTATGAAAGTTTCAACCATAAATCTCTGAAACTTAATGGCACATTTCGTAGACCAAATGTCATATCTTTGCAGGTATATGCCCCCCACTCTATGATGAATGCAATATTCTTCTGATCCTTGGGTACCAATGAGATTTGATTGTACTCCCTATAACCATCCATAAATGAGTACACCTCGTATCCTAGTCTAGAATACTAGCAGTGGAAGGGATTGGAAATGGATTGTTGGAAAGGTCACCTCCCCATCTCTAAGCCCCCAAATGAGGAGTGCATGGGGGAGGGAGACCTAGGGCAGGATAGGCCCAAAAAAGAAAGGATAAGTGGCTGCCACATGGACAGCAGCAAGGCTGCCATGTGAGCAGCACATAAGGAGATCCACGTGGAGCCTTAGAGGCTGCATCAAGGGATCAGATGGACAGGAAATATGGCAAGGCAATATGCGTTGGATCTGGCCTCTCATGAAGTGACTGAGGAGCAGCAAGAAGGCGCAAGAGTGGAGTTGGAAAAGCAATTACTGCAGACCATGGCCTGGTAGAAGGCAGGGGTACAAAGCATCCAATGGGCCAGGGGATCTAGAGATATCCGGCAGATAGTAGAAATATCTTGTGGTAAGATGAGAGGACCACATCCTGGTGGGACTCTGGATCTATCTTTTGTATTGAGTCCATTGCTTTGGACGGAAATACATTGTTTTGGTGGTTTCTATATCTGGCTGGATCATTGTCTATTTACTAGTCTGCACATCTATTTGAAGCATAAAAAGTTAAGAAGTTTGTGATTCCACTCCCCACACACACTATGTGAGCTCCTAGGCTATTCTATCAGTCTTCCGTTGTGCGTACCCTCTGCTGGTTGATATCTAACATAGTATCAGAGCCCAAGTAGGAGGCTCACAAGTGTGGGAGCTTGAAGGCAGGGACCTTGCTGAAGGACGACCCTGATTCAGAGGCTCTAGGAATCGACTTCCATGATTGGAGGACTGTGCCCTTGCGAGGAGGGTGACATAGGTTCAGTCACTTGTGTACAAAGTTCTTGTCTACAAACGGTTGAGTTCGCTTTCGATTTTGCTGTGTGGTTTAGCAGCAAAGATGTTGATTTTAGAAGCAGAAGCCTCTTCAGCCCCTTCTCTCCCTTCCTCCTCCCCCTATGAGTTCCTTCTTTCACTGTCCCTAGCCCGGGAGACTAGATGGGACTAACTATCCTATATGGAAGGTGAAGATCCGGAGTCATTTCGTAGTTCGAAAACTGTGGAAGTTGACAATGGGAGTAGAGGCAAAGACGGAGGACGTGATAGACAAACAGGGGAGGATACTTCAACCAGTAGACAGAGAGGAACTTGAAGCATGGGAGGATAGAGATGCCCACGCCCTGGCAATGATTATAGGGACTACGACGGACTCTGTGATTCCTCACATCCAGATTGTTCCAGAGGGTTCCATCATGGGAGTTGCTGGAGCAACACCATCAATGTCTTGGCATTGGGCTGAGATGTGTCAGTGAGAGGGGGTGTTGGAAAGGTCACCTCCCCATCTATAAGCCGCCAAATGAGGAGTGCATGGGGGAGGGAGACCTGGGGCAGGATAGGCCCAGAAAAAGGGTAAGTGGCTGCCACATGGACAGCAGCAAGGCTGCTATGTGGGCAGCACATAAGGAGATCCACCCGGAGCCTCAGAGGCTGCATCAGGGGAGCAGATGGACAGGAAAGATGGCGAGGCAATATGCCTTGGATCTGGCCTTAGCAGGAAGCGACTGAGGAGCACAAAGAAGGCGCAGGAGTGGAGCTGGAAAGGGAGCCCTGGCAGAAGGTACAATAAGGGTAGACCATGGCCTGGCAGAAGGCACGGGTGCAAAGCATCCAAGGGGCCAGGTGTTGCAGCAAAGTGAGCAACTGCAAGCGGGCAGCACGCTGCCCTCTGAAGGCTGGTTGGCTGGCCAACCAAATTGGCCAGCCCACAGCCCCATATAGGGGAGATGGTGGGGTCGGTTGGGACAGGCTGAGTCGGCCAATATGCAGCAGACTGATCGGTTATTTGGAGCCCCTTGGGGGCCTATAAAGGGAGCCCATTGGCAGGGCAGTATATCATCCAGCAGCCAACTGATTTTGGGAGCAGCAGGAGGGACACTCTCAGGCCTATATCGAAGAGGCAGAGAAGTGCCATTGGTGCTGCAGACTCAGCTCATCTAGGGCTGGACCCTAGGCTGTCTTCTAGGGCAGCAAGGTGCTGAGGTGTTTGGACAGAGAGTCTACATACGCTCAAGGTGGAGCACGTAGGCTCGATCTAGAGATATCCGGCAGATAGTAGAAGTACCTTGTGGTAAGATCAGAGGACCACATCCTGGTGGGACTCTGGATCTATCTTTTGTATTGTGTCCATAGCTTTGGACGAAAATATATTGTTTTGGTGGTTTCTATAACTGGCTGGATCATTGTCTATTTACTAGTCGGCACATCTATTTGAAGCACATAAAGTTAATAAGTTTGTGATTGCACTCCCTACACACACTGCATGAGCTGGGCTATTCTATCAGTCTTCCACTGTGCGTACCCTCTGTTGGTTGATTTCTAACAGATCTGGTACTGTGTCTGAGAATTGAGCTTCCTGAATCAACATATACGTTAAACTTCCCATTCTTCTTGGACACCACCATGATTAGAAATATCCAATCACTCTGATCGATTGCATAAATGAAGCCTGCTCGGCTTAGCTAATCGAGCTCAGCCTTCACTTGCTTGGCATAGTTTGGATTCATCCTATGTCTTTGTTGATGAACTGGCTTGGCATTTGGAATTAACGGGATCAGGGACCGGCATATCTCCAATGGAGCCCCTGTAAATCAGTGTAGCTCCAAGCACATACATTCTTATATTGCATAAAAAGACTCTTCACAGCATGAAGTTGATCACCCATAACATTTGCCAAGACTATGTTTTGTTTTGAGAGCCGGCTTTGTTGTGTGCTTACACCCACCAGACTATGCATGGTTCATAAGTTGTTCCCAAATTCAGGTCTTGGGTTGGTTCTAGATTAGAACCAATCCAAGTAATGGGCATTCCTGGCACATCTTCACTAAAATTTCCGTAGTACAGGTATTTCTTCTCTTCCAGCTTCTCTTCTTTGATATTTTGTTTGATTTTCGGTAGCTACCTGGGAAAGGTCTATTTCGCCTGCCAAGACAGTGATGATGCGTTTTGGGAGACTATTCCTAGCAGATCTAGGCCATCAGAGCTCTCTAGGGGTATGAGTCATCTTATCCTAAAAAAGGGAGATCAATTATTGGTACGCCAGTGGAGACCAGACCACCCTCTTCAGGATTGTGTACAACAGCAGGTGCTTTGGTGCTGATCAGGGTGGTAGGCCAAGTGAAAGAATTGCAAATAAATTTTGAATTGTGCAAGGATATTACACAAACTCGTAGATTTTGTAGCCCTATTTCACATAGGATTCATTCACAAAAGAAACAAAATTTCATTTATAAAAGAATACAGCACAAAAACTCATACATAATTCATACAAGAGATCATAATAACTCAAACAAACTTCTAGGTCCTTGGGTCGACAACTGCTCCATACCTTGCTAGGATTGGTGGGGATTTTTACCTCAGTATCCCCAGTTTTGATTGTCATCATTTTGGAACCCCAATCATGTAGTATTGAAGCACTTTTCAACCAAGGTCTACGCAATAAAAATCGATAGGCATTCATTTCCATAGCAGTGGCAATTACACTTATTGTATAATGCGTGATTTCAATCGTAATAACCACATTCGAGAGCACACCCTTGGGTTCCATGGGTCCCTGGTCTGCCCTATGCACTTGAAATGGAGAAGGCTTTGGATTCTTCCATTTCAACCATTTGACCTCGGTTTCTGAGATGATATTTACTCCTAAGCCACCATCCACGATGACACCTAGTATGCTTTGCTTCTTGATCTTGGCTATTACAACTGGGACTGCCTCATCCACGACCCAGATATCAATGACTAGAATAGTGAAAAGGGAATCCCACAATTGGTGGTGTCTTCTTCTCGATTTTAATATGCTCAAGGAGGAATTCTCAATAGTTATAACAGTCAGCCACCATTGTAAGGCTTACCTTCATGCTCCAGAATGTTTTCCATGCCAAGGTCATGTCGACGCTCGAGCCTTCAGTCTGACTTGGCTCCGAATGGGACTTGTTAGACGATGCTCTGCCTAGATTGGTCGGTTGTGGGACCATAACCTACTCCGGTGGTAGATTAGCTGTGAATTTCTTAACTTCCAGCTCTTTTGCCAAGTTGGATGCCAGCTGTTTCTATGCCTTCCAATTGATGTCTTTGGATTGGGGTGTCGGAATTAATGATCCTTGAGACTCAGTGACTACGTTGGCATCCATTGAATCTGCTACCTCTACCAAGATTGCTCTTCCTGTTGGTCAGTTGTGGGGCCGGAATCTACTCAGGTGGTAGATTAGTTGTAGATGCCTTACGTTTCAGATCTTTTGCCGACTTGGATGCCAGATGTTTCTGCTCCTTTCAACTGATGTCTTTGTTTTGGGGTGCCGGAACTGGTTACTGATCCTTGAGACCAAATGACTGTGTTGGCATCCATTGAATCTGCTACGTCTACCAAGATTGCTTGGCAGTGGAGGATCAATTTACCTTCTTTCTGCATTGCTCATGAGTAGCTTGATGTGCTCCATGCTCTCCCCAGAAGTAGCATTTGAGCTGTGGTGGTCCCTGGCTTGTCCCTTTGTCATTTTTACCTTTGTCCTTCCCTAGGCCTTGCTTGGGTCTTAGTGGTTGCTTGCCTTTAGGCTTGGTGTCTGCACCACCTCGTTGACATTCACAGTGCGTTTCTTGCCATACCAACACTCCAAGTCATCATGCCCAAACTTGGTACAGGTGTTACAATACTTAGTTCTACAGTCGTCTTCAGTGTGTCCATGCAGAGACCACTTATTGAACCACTTCTCATTGGGGCCAAGCTTCCCTCGCATACCCAATTCTTGCAGGGCCTTCTTAAGCTAGGACTTCAATTTATCCTTCTTGGAGGAAGTATCTTCTGCTTCATTTTCCTCGCCTTTCTTCTTTTGCTTGGACTTAGCCATACGACCTTTCTCCAAAGCAACAGCTCGGTTCAGGAGCTCTTCGTATGTTTTGGTCGGACTAATTTTCAGGGGGGCCTGCGTGAAACTCGTGATCACCCAAGCACGTAAGGATGTCATCTGGTGGTGTGCTCAACTAATTAATGAGGATCCACATCCGTAAGATGAAATCCTAGATGGACTCGTTCTTTTTCTGCTTCAATTTAATCAGTAGAAGTGGACATCTTCCTCATCGATCTCATGTCTTAACTATCTCAGAAATGCCTCCGACATGTGCTACCAATTCGTAAAATAACCAATCAAAAATTGGTTGAACCATCTTTGAGACATTTTGGCCAAGGTACACGAAAAATAATTCATGTATTCCTCCTTTGTCGTTGCTCCATTAATATGGCATACCGGTTGATAGTGCTTGTAGGGATCCTCTTCCTCCGTCCCCTTGAAGGCTTGGAACCTCCCCATAAAGAGGTGCAGATTTTGGTTTAGTACTTACCGGCTCAAGGCTCCTTGGCCGCGGTTGTTCCCTCTAGACTCGGTGAGGACTTCAAACTTGGGTTCTTGCATTCTGATGACCATCTAGTCCATACTCTAGGTGTCGCCTTGCTCCATGTCGGCAATCCTCGCTATGGACATGCCTGGGTGCTCGGCTTGGAATTTTGCGTCTTGTCTATCACCACATCTTCAAGCAGATGACTGTGCTTGGGCTCATTGATTTCCACCAATGCCTTCCACCAACAGGATCCTGTCTTGTCGACTCCTTTCGCATGCTTAGTGTGTGGCTGGTACTTCGTCGATTCATGACTTCATTCCCAATGAGTAGCCTGCTGAGTACTTCAAGCTTTGGCCAATGCTTGACACACGCTTGGAAAGGCACCAAAGGTATGCGATCAAGCAAGAGGAACACCTACGCCAAGGCCGAAGAAGTCGGTAGAATCCGTCCATGGAAGTTGGAATGATTTCAGAGCCAAGGATGGAAGACCGATGATAGAATGGTAGTAGTAGACCTTAGCAACAAGAGCACGAAGATTGAGAAGGCCTGGCCATGCACTTGGAGAGATGGCATTTGACTAGTATACCAACACCAGGAGTGAATTTGCACCCAAGACGCCCTGAAAAAGTTTGTCATGGAAGAGTCCAAACACTCGTCCATAGAAAGCCAGGACTTCAAGTCATCCAACGATTGTTTCCCTGAGCCAAGCCACGAGTGCAACAATTGACCTATTGAGCGCGTGTTGAGACCAGAGTCTAGGCAGGCCTTGAAACAAGAACAAACAAGAACAAGAACAACAATTGTTTCCATGACCCAAGGCACGAGTGCGGCCAAGTGCCTATTGAGCGCATGTTGAAACTAGAGTCTAGGCGGGCACTGAAACAACAAAGATAAAGAAGACCTCCTCATACAATAGAGGTAGTGCAATAGCCGAGCCATGGGTATGATCGTCTAGGTCCCTGGGAGTAATTCCTAGTCCACACAGTGGTCGTGAAGCAACTCTTCAAAAGCCATAAGTCGTCTTCGGACACTCAGATGATTCTTCCATATAATATGCTAAACCAAGCAATTGTCGTAACTCGTTGCTCATCAGCATGAACCGTTGCTCTCATTGACTTGTTCACTCAGACCTACAGTGTGCTACTGCTCAATCCACTCAATTCTTCCACTCGTTTTTGACAGCACTCCCCCAACAGGAGCGCCCAATGTTGACTATCTTTTTCTCACCCCTTAGTTGACCCGTTTTTCTGGTTGCTCATAGTGTGCACAATGCTTAGTGAGCATCAAAGCTCTTGGTATGAAAGATGCCCTCTCTTGCACTCCCAGGTATGCTTGACATGTAGCATTCTACTTGGTGCTTGGATGCAGAGAACTAGTGTCGTGCTACCATGAGGTTGTGCAGGCATAAGCTGGCTGATCTGAGTGCTACATGAACACCTTGGGCTCTAATACTAGGTAGAAAAATAAATAGAGAAAGACTTCCCCAAAAATTATTCACAGTACTAAGCATGTGAACATAGATTCAACTCACAAATAACACAATGTACAAACCTATGTACTTATTGCAGCACCAAAATGGTGAACTTGTGAACAAGGATCCACTATAGGGCATCGTTACCAAGGAACGGGTATGTTCCAGGAATGTCCGATGCCGGAACAGGAATGTTCCGGGATGGGGGAACGTGGAAGGGGGAACGTGAACGTCACGATATGACACATTATTCAATCACATGGAAATAAAGCAAAATGTGAAAACAAAGCCTGCATGGAACACCAAAGAGATCCAGGCACCAATGCACCACCATAAGTTCCAACTTCATCCTATCAAGCTAGTGAGTTGACAGCCTTTAGTGCTAATAAGATGACATACAGCAATCATAGACTTCTGCACACCAAAAGGGTTTACTACAAATTGTGATTTAGACAAAACCTTGCAAGTGCATTGAAGACAGACCATCATCATCTAATTAGAACAATGCGATTTCCTTGAAAGCAGACATTGACCCATGCAATAAAATAACTGTTCCTGAAATGCAAGATTTCTGAATCAAGATCAACCTGAATTACATATTTTATGGAACAAGGACAGCAGCTCCTTCTAATCGGCCTCCCCGAAGTGCAGATAATGCTTCGTTCGCTTGCTCCAATGGAAAGACCACTGTATGTGTCTTGACTGGAACTTTTGGAGCTAGCTCCAAAAATTCTATTGCATCTTGTCGTGTCAAATTGGCGACCGAAACCACTTGCCTCTCACCCCATAAAATTGAGTAAGGAAACTCAGGAATAGGTGACATATGAATACCACCTGTCACAACTACTCCTCCTTTTCGTACTGTCCGGAGTGCTACAGGAACAAGGGCTCCTAAAGGTGCAAAAATGATAGCGGCATCCAACAGCTGTGGTGGAAGAGTCCACGACTCTCCAGCCCATGTGGCACCCAATTTGATTGCAAAAGCTTGTGCATCTGCATCACCTGACCGAGTGAATGCATACACTTTGTGTCCTTCATATATTGCCACCTGGTTGAAAAATTAATAAGTAAATGCACCATTGAAGCAGGAAAGAATCACACATGCACAATCCTTTTCTAATATAATTATTTCAGCTCACAAGAAGATCTTCCTGGGAAAACCTGTGCAATAATATGAGCCGCAGCACCGAACCCATAAATTCCAATGTTCTTCTTCTTACTCTGCCCCGGGTTGAATCCTGTTTTCCTCAGTGAACGATAACCTATTAAACCAGCACATAAAAAAGGAGCAACTTCCACATCTGTATAATCCTCAGGCAAAGGGAAGCAATACTCAGCATGAGCTACTGCATACTCGGCGTATCCCCCATCTAGATGATAGCCTGTGGTCAAACGAAAAAAAAACTGGTCCACTTACATTTAACAAAGTAGTCATTGCAGGAAAAAACACCACTATGGAATCAAGTACGGTATACAAGCGAATCAAATAAAACCTCAAAATCACAAGAATGAACCTATAGTTGTATGGAAGAATAATCAAGAGCTCACAAATTCTCCCTTTACATGTGGTCGCTAACATTATGTTGGAAAAATGAGTGAAGTACGGATTTAGTTCATTGGTTCACTCTTGGGGTACTTTTATCTGTTAACAGATAGTAACTCCACATGTTAACAGATGGTAATTTTCTTTGGGGAAAAAAAGGGCCATTAATATGTTGCTACATTGGTAGCTTGACCTTAGGGCCTAGGTGGACCATGCCATGACACTATATCACTGGTGGTTCTTAGAGATTTTTAAGAGCCACACGGATGGCACCTCCCTCATACATCCATTATGTACTGCCACCCAAACCATGGACTTCGGGTTAATCTAAGTAACCTAGCCCATGTTATGAGCCCAATAAGCCTAGGCTGTGTTTGTTCCAGGCCTATTGTTTGATAAGGGGCCATGGGTTAAACTTTTCGAGAAAGATTAGTTTCTAATTATATAATTTAACTCTATTTATCTGAGCCCTATTTATCAATTTATCTGCTCGTAATTTCTTGAAGAAAATTCCCTTGACCCCTCCGATTGTCTGCTAGCTTTGCATGCTTGATTAAGTTAGTTCTTTGCACGCTTATTAAGCTTAATCGTAAGCATTCGTCAAATGCAATGATAGCTCCCAAGGAGTGCAAAAGCAACCCCACTTTATTGAGAGAGAGAGAGAGAGAGAGAGAGAGAGAGAGAGAGAGCCTGCGAGTGAGAGAGACTTGGGTGAGAAAGAAAGAAAGAAAGATATATCAACGTCCTCAGGAGGCTTCACGGGCCTATTCTCATCTTGTTCTGGAAGCATACTTTGGCTTGTGTCCCCTACTGTAAGACAGCTATTACATCTTCAGGTTCCCACTCTAATTGTGGGATTCTCTCCATGATATTTTCTAGCTTTTCCTTTTGACTTCCTTCAAACCAGCCCTCTAGTAGCCCCTCTAAGAGCAAGAGAGCCTGAGGGAGAGATCAAGAGAATTAGCTGCTTGTGCGCGCTCGGCATTAGCATAGGTTAATAGTTCCCCTCTCCTCCTCGCTCTATATATGCTGGTGCGGAGAAGCTTCCTCAAGAAGCAGAAGGATCAAGAGGGAGAAGCTTCTCGATGCGGGCAATAATGGAGACACGTCAACCTTACCTTAATACTTTCGTTCAAACACTCGCGGCAACTAATTAATGGAATTTCACTTTTTGAACATCGTGGGCACCTATTTAGTCTAGGACCATTATTTATCATCACTATTAATTTAATTAATTGATTCAAAAAGCTGATTTCAAGTTTTCACAACTTTTCTTACCTTTTTACCTTTTCCTGCTTCTATCTTTTGATTTTAATGTCTTTCTCCTTCAATCTCTTCCTGCTATAGAGCCCCTTCCTTCTTCTGCCACCTTCTCTTGCTCCCACACACGTCTTCTAGCTTCCAAAACTTCCTATCTACACCTGCGACTGATCTTGGGAGCTGGCTGAGCACTTATGTCAGTGTTTTGCTGAACCCACAGCCTCTTTCATGCTTAAATTGCCTGATTATTGCTGCTGTCCATTCCTGTCTTGAACTGCACTTGGAAATCCAGCCACCTATACATGCAGGCCATGAAACCATGTTTGATCTAGAACATCCAGCAGCCAATTCCTACCTCCTTTCAACATCTGGTAGCCAAAGTGAACATTTTCTACCATGATTTGACTCTCCACGCCTGTGGCTCACCTAGGTTCATCCCCTGGGCTGACCAGGGCTGCACCAGACAGGGCCTTGAAGAAAATTTGTGATCTGCTCTAGATCCCTACTCGTATATTGCGACTGACTCATGGCTATCAACTTACAGTCCTCTGCCAACGCATTTGGCCTACTTCTGGATCTGACCAGGAGACTTTGGAAAGCCCCTACTCAGTTTTGGTCATTATTCACACTCCTATCTTAAAGAGACAGATGTGGCCTCTCATATTTTGTATATTTCTAGAAATGTAGTTATGTCCAGATTGTGAGATTATGATTGTAACAATAAATGAGGCATCATTGAAATGGAGAAAGATTCTAGAGTTCATCTCTGGAAGGAGGTGGTCCTCTATGTGGTGTGCTTGTTTCTCTATTTCTCGCTCTATACACCATTCCTATGTGCAAATCTTGAAGAACTTGTTGCTTCGAATTGTTTTAACTTGAAGACCATTTAAATTTCTAAGTATTAATTAAGTTAAATCTCTAGGAACATACTTCCACTATGGCATGACTCTAAAAGGAGGAAGGAGGGAGAGGAGGGTTGCTCTGAAGCTAGTGAACAAAAGAACACCCAAAGATCTCTTATCAAGGATGTCTTCATCATCAACTATGACCTTCGATACCAATCATAATGGATATGAAATCTTGTACTTAGCTTTTCATGGAACACACGCCTAAGTTGCTTGGCGGCAGATTTGATAGGTCCCAAACTTGCGCATATGAACCATGTTGAGGTTTCACAAAATTGCAAGAGACTTGTCCTCATTAGGCAGAATATGGAAAGATGGTGTCTTCCTGTAAGGTCAAATGCCGAAATGTGCTATGCTCAATGTTGAATAGTCTGACATGTTGGATTAGTTAATGATTAGATTGTTAGTTACATTTACCGTTTTTAAAGGATTGATGGTCTTTATTAGCACTGCCTCCTTAGAGACAATACTATAGTGAAGGACTGAAACTCCTTTGTGAATTTCCACGTGTGAATTTAAAAAGAATTAACTAAGTTGTAAGTTTCAAATTGCCATTTATGGAGATCATCCTACAAAAATTGCTTTTTTATTAATAGTCCAACTCCCTTTAAAAATTTGCTTGCTTTCATCCAAAAGCACTTGCTTTACCATTATACTAGGATGCAGTGCCCACTCACATAGTTGTGTACTCTTATAAGATGTATCACAAGGGCTCCACACCCTCCACAATTAATGGCATCTTCCTCCGTCTTATCCCCTAGTTAAAGTTTTGCTTGTCCTTAACGATGCGAGGTGCTAACATTACCAAACGTTTGGTGATATGACGCACTTTCTATACCCAAAACACTCATTGCGTACAAATGCGTGACAGCTATATTAGCAAAGGGAGCAAAAGAATCAAAATAATAATGATTAAAAGAAACATAAGTTGCTGTCACTAAATTTCGTTACCGTCCTCTTAGAAAGAACGGAGGAGGGAATAACAAGGCAAAGTCATTTTGACGAAACAACGGACGGAATGGTAAGGCATAAGATCCCGTGACCACTTACCTGTAAATCCAGGATTGTCACACAAATTCTCCTGTCCTTCCACACAAAAAGCGCAATACCCGCAAGTGCGACCAAGCCAAGGAATCCCTACTCTTAGGCCAAGAGGAAACCGCCTCTTATCAACGTCATCTCCCAGCTTGTCGACTTCACCGACAATCTCATGGCCCGGAATGAGAGGAAGCTTGGGGTTCTCCAGCTCTCCATCAACCTATGCAAATCTGTGGTCAGCAAAAGGAAGAATTGATTGAAAGACTGCTTGAGGAGCAAAAGTGTGAGGCGAGGGTACCACATGAAGGTCAGTTCTACAGACTGCGCAAGCCAAGACGCGGATCCGGAGCTGAGAAGGCCCTGGCAAGGGAATGGGGACTCTGATGCTCTTGAGCAAGGTTTTGGGAGCTTCCAGGAGCATGGCACGCATAGATCGCGGCTGGTCCTCATGGACATGCTCTGGCGTATCCATGCAATGCAATTAGCACAAGGTGGTGAACATTTCGAGAAGCGCCACTAGCTATCCCTCTTCATCTTCATCTTTGGTAAAAACACAAGATCTCCTAAGGAGGCCTTAGCACCTCCCCGCACTAGCACGTGGCACTATATGCCAGCCCAGAGAACTTGAAATCTGGGATTCCAACCCATCATTGGACTGCTGGGTGGACACGGGACCAAATTGCAGGTTCAAGGAGGAGGAGCCCCCTTCACGATACAATTTGGCTGCTGCAGCTCCTACACATGGGGATGGAATTCATGCTGAAGCTGGAAGGCTGGACTCAGCAAGTCCATCTCTAGCAGCACGCACGGAGTTGATCTAACATTCAAGGGATGGGAGAGGGCACATGGTGTGTTTAGGAGGTGGGGACAAAGACACATATGATTTCAAAAAAGGGACCCATGTTGGTCTAGCATGGGAGTAATTATGACAAATAGAATCCTGCTTGTCCCATCCATGTGTTAAGGCATGCAAATTTCATTCCTTAGCATGAAATCAAGGCTTTTACTTATGACTAAGCCAAAGCAATCCTTTAGAAACTCAGAGGAAAAGAGTTTAGATAACTAGCATGAAGGGAATGAACTATGGTAAAGCAGTATGTAGGTGAACACGACTTGGCCCACCATTAACATCAAAGCAATATGCGTTTTATTGAAACATTGACATTTGTTACAAATTAGACTATAAAAGCAACTAAAATTTCTCTAATTGGAAAAAATAACAAACACTATTTATGAGAATTGTTGCACAATGAAGGATGTAAAATTTTCATAATGAATATGCACAATTTAGAGAAGTCAAGGATGAACAGTTTTGCAATAAAGATTTCATAAGATTTATAAAACAAATATGCATAATTTAGAGAACTTATTACATGAGTTTTATACAACAAAAATGTAGATAACTAGTTGAAGAGCAATCAAAACTCAATACATTGGATGTGGGTTGTAGGGTATTGGGGGTGCAACGTGTTGGGTTGGTTATGCCTTATACTATGGAGGAGTTGTGGAAGGCTTTATGCTCTATGGAAAGGAAAAATCATCGAGTCCTGATATTTAACACTTGAGTTCTCTGTGGCTTTATAGGATTTAGTGAAGGAAGATCTGGTGGCAATGGCAATGAGGTGGCTCAAACAGAGGGTCTCTTTGAAGGTGTGAATGCCAAATTACTATAGCCTTTCTTGAAACAACACTACAGGTTAAAGGTGGGAGATTGGCATCCTAATATTGTTGAATACCTTGTAAAACAATATAGCAAAGGTCTTGGTGTTGCATTGGATTATGCAATGTTTGTTGAGCTTGAAATGGATCTTCTTTAGCTTTGATTTGGATAAATCTTATGACAGAATTTGTTGAGATTATACTCGCAGAGTTGCATGTGGGGTTTGGGGATGCCTTTGTAGGGATGGTTAAGATGTTATTTGGGCGGTCTTGTGCTTGAATGGGGGAATAGTGGGTGATTTGCACTTCAAGAGATCCAGCCCACAGGATTTGTTAGTTTTTTAAAATTAGTATGGTGTGGTTGATCAACTTTTCCAAAAGGGCCTTGCGAAGGTAGGATTGAGGGATTGAAGTTGCCATCAAGAAAACAATTTTGTTTGTACTTGTTTACAAAGGATATAGTGCTTTATCTATTACCTGACATGATAATGTGGATGATTTGGTTGGGTTGCTTTTGTCATTTTGTGAGGTCTTAGGGTCTACATTTAGCTAAAGAAGACTTTTGCCTCATCGATGAGTACAGATGGGAGAGAGTACTGAGCAGAGGATATGCATGCTCTATGGATCAAGAGAGGGAAAATTATGAGGTATTTGGGTGCTCCATTAGATTTGGGTCATTTCCTTGGCTCTCGGTACATGTGCAAGCCTACACATGGACGTGCAATTGGTTAGACGACCATTTTAAGACACCAAAAAACTAGAAATTCAAAGCATAACAGGAAGCATGACAGTGGATTCATACCTATTGACCTCGGCTAGTGCTAACAGCACCTCACCCTCCTGTGTACACTCGAACAGCAAGAACTTGCAGCGAACTCGAATATGCTGATCCATCATATTTGAATGCATTGTAAAGCAAGTTCATTCTTAAAATTTAAAAGGGAAAAAAAAAACACATGCTAGAAATAAAATTTTACATACACTAAATGCAAAAGAACGTACCTGTGTTTATCCTCCCTAACCATGCCTTGAGTCGATGCTTTCCATCCCAAACCAGAAATTTATTTCCCTTTAGGTTGACCCAATCTGGTCTTGTATCCAGTTCATTCTCAAATTCACGGTTTACCAATTCCCACGTAGGGCCTTCACAGTTAGCCCTGTGGTGGTGTTCAGAATGATAGATTGCATCTCATTATTAAGCCAAGAACCAGTGTGGTGGTCTCTCCAAGCCAACCTTGAAATTTGATGATCTGCATGGGTGCGCTACCCAGTGGATGATAGGTGGCAAAGCTACGGCAAAAAACTGTGTGATGATAGGTGGTCAGGTCAGAGACCGGCGCTGCACGAAGCAGTGCAGAGATGCATCATGTAGTGCAGAGCTGCAGTGTGTCAAGCCCAACGGTGTTCAGAATAAATAGATTGCATCTCATTATTATGCCAGTGTGGCATCATGATGTCGGGAAAATTTCCAACAAGAGCAGGGGTTCGCACAAAATTCAAAATCTCACCCTGGAGTGTGTCACATCCCTGTCGCATCGTGGCCCCTAAATGGCCCCAAAAATAGTTCCGCGATTGGCTACACCCAAGAAAACGTTGACCCATCACTTCTTGAACTGCATGATACAATTTATAACCCTCACACATTGGCAATTCCCCAACAAACTGCGCACATCAATAGTATCATCAAGCTTCAACAAGTAAGGTAGCAACTATGCAATTAGACCATTATAATCATTGTCAACATTCAATGTACACATAAAAATGAAATTTCATGGGGGCCCCTAACACAACCCTTGTGAGTCACCATGATGCTTGAAAATACACCCAAAATTTAGGGGCCCATATATCTTGGCTATTCAACATCCAATCAGAATTTTCACAATGATTTCACATATTGAAATGAAATTATATTCACACAAAGGTTTCACAAATTGAAATTGAATGATATTCACATCATTTTGATGTAGTTAATCTATCATTACACACTGCAATTTATGGCTATCAATGGACCTATTAGCATTCTTTTGTTAGCACACCAAGCCATATATTTTGGTCATATTCAACCAACCACCACGTTTGTGATGGCATCCTATACTACTACTTTTCTTATTGTGATCCTAAATTGTGAAACCACTTATGTTGTACTACCACCGTGTTGATTGAGATCCTAAAATAGCTTGTTTGATTAAAGGAAGATCCTAAAACATCTTGTTTGTATAAAGGAATCTTGTATTCAAATGGCTGCAAATATTCAACAACTCTAGCAATAATTAAAGAGCGGTTTCATTAATATTTGAACATAATCATCTCATACGTTGAGGACTTCCAGCTACATCTTGTCGCTTGGAGCATCGCTCCTTTTCTTTAGGGGGCTAGTTCCACATTGCCGCTTTGAGCTCTTTGGGCTATGTTCGATCCTTGATGGGAGGTTATGCCCTGAAGAAGGGAACCTGAAGGGAAGAAGTCCAAGCTTGAGCCTTCATTTTGGATCAACCGTTCTTCCTGAGGCTTGAGCTTGGACTTCTTTTCTTCAAGCTCCCTTCTTTAAGGGGGCTAGTTCTTCCCTTCTTTGCTTTAGGTTCCCTTCTTTAAGTGGGCTAGTTCTTCCCTTCTTTAAGGGGGATAGTTCTTACCTTTAAGGGTGATAGTTCTTACCTTTAAGGGGGATAGTTCTTACCTTCAAGCCCTTTTCTTTTGGCCTGGTAGACCCATTTGGCAATTTCTATTGTAGCATCTCATCTCTCAATGTGGATAGATGTAGCAGGCAGGCACAATTAATGTTCCACAATGTGGATAGTGGGTAGCCACAACCAAGTTCCTGTAAGGCGAGTTTGCACCCCCAAGCAAAACACATGTAGAGTGTGGGTGAACTAAGGCCATCGGATCATGCACTCTTGCACAACCGTAGTGTAATTCAATTTCATGGACTTGTACATATCCTATCAAAATTGCACATTCTCTTTGTCTCCTCTACCATGGTTACTCTCTACTTGATCTGCATCCTTCCTTAACTTGAAGCTCTCTCGCAACTCCTCCATCAATGCTCTGGTTTTTGCACTCTCCTTTTTTAGTTTCTCTATCATTTCGTCTTTATCAATGTTCAATGCGTTCTGCATTTTGTAGAGCCATTGGTAAAGAGCCTCCTTGTTGGCTCTCTGATCTTCAAGAACTTTTTTCACCCCTGCTAGAGTCTTGCTCCGCTTTGTCCCCATCCATTCTAATGTCATCAAGCATGTGTGTCTCTGATTCTTCTCTTCTATGCTTTTCCATCTCGGCCATTTTTTCAGAGGCCTCATCTTGAAGCTCTCATGCCTGCAAGGCCTTTGCTTCTACCTCCTTCACCTTGGCTTCTGGACCCTCCCTAAACATTCTCTCACTTTGCGCTATCTTTGCTGCATCGGTGGCTTTCATATGTAAAAACTTCATCTTCCTATTGTACTTCTCAAAAACTAATTTGAGGGAAGTCCCCATCAGGTGCATAGCAAGTCCAATTGACTGAGATGACAATTTGGATTTGCCATCCTTGCAATTCTTCAAGTTAGTCATCACGCTCTTGGAGATCACCTTTGAGAAAGAGATCATACATCCGATCAATTGCTCTACTACTACTTGAACATGCTAGAACTTCATGGTTCATCTCTTATTAGGAAAGTACTGCCTTGTCTGTTTCAACACATCTTGGACATCAATTGGCAATCTCAAAACCATGACTCCACTATCTACATTAATATGAGCATTCAGATATACATCTAAATCATGGATGATTTTTTCAAGTTAGTTTTGTTAAGAAGCTAAGCTTTTATATTAGCATCAAAAGTTTCTAGCCCTAATAAAAATATATGCTTGAAACATTCGCCAAGATTTGAAACTTTTATGAAAAAAAATTCAAGTTTCGTCAAGATTTACATTTTCTCCTTCAAAATTTAAAAGAAAATACATAAAGAAGTACTACATTCTACCAATATTGTGAAACCAAAAAAATGAGCTTGAAAACTTTCGCCAAGATTTTATAAATAAATATATAAGCATAGCTTCAATAAAAGCAGTATCAATCTAAATATCTAATCTCTTCAAGGACTTCTCTAAGAATTGTGTTTGCAAATTGCCTCAGGAATACCTAGCACCTTTTCAAATGCTTGCACTGATGTTAATCTTTTGACTTTGATAGACAATGTATCCATCCTTCAAGTTCACTTCATCTATCAACTTCAGTGAAGTTGGAGAAGATGATTCATTGAATTCAATGGCATTTCGATAGACTAGTGGTGGTCGACTAGGTTCTTGTGTGACTACCCGATAGGAAATACAAGATATCCTTGGTGTGTGATCCTCCTTTATTGGCACTTTTCCCTTATCCTTGAGAGCAAGTTCTTTCGGTTCCACCTTTTTCAAGCTTGTGGTTCTTATTCCCCAATCTTTGCCTTGATTTTTCATAATCACTAGGCTTGAATTTGATGTTTGCCTCTCATTTGTTGGTGATGATAATTTTAAAAGCTTTGGCCTCTAGTATTTCTTGTTCTCTTTATTGAGCACATTCTTATTGCTACTTGAAGATGACAGAGCTGAATTTATTACACCTAGTACCTTCGGTACCCAAATATAAGTGTTTCCAAGGTAATATAGGTGCGTCTATATTGTGAAACACGTCTATAGGCACGTCTAAAACATAGTGTAGATGTGCTTATAGACATGCTTTTAGACACGTGGATTGGTTTTTAAACCTACTTTTTGCTCATTTCCTCACTCTACTGCGCTTGCTCTCCTTTCAATACATAGGTCTCCAAGCATACACACATAGCTCCGGGCACCCACACTCATCTCTAGGCACCCACACTCATTTGTAGGCATACACACTCATCCCCAAGCATACAAGAGAAGAGGGTGAACAAGGAAGCCACTAAAGCGTCCATACCTCAACTCAAGGTAAGTCTCTTGGTGGTTGGTCTTCTCTGGAAGTTCTTCTCTTTAGATTCGTCCTTTGTGGTATGCAGAGAAAGGATGTTTTTGGTACTGTTGTTCTTTTTGGGGTTGGGCGCATGTCCTTTTTACCTTTTTGTTGAAAAGCGTTTGTTGGAGCACGTCTATAGACGCATCTAACGTCACATCAAATGTTATGTAAAATAGGGTAGCCACACCTATAGATGCGCTGTTTGCCGCATCTATAGACGTGCTCTAACATACATTTTCTAACATGCATTTTTTCCCTTCCCCTTTCCCCTTCCCCTTCCCCTTCCCTTTCCCCTTCTCCTTATCCTTTCCCCTTCCCCTCCCCCTTTCTCCTTCTGTTCTCCCTCCTCCTTCCATTCTCCCATCCTCCCTTCTCTTTCCTTTCTCCTTTCCCTTTCATGCATGTTTAAGTTGAATTTTCAATGCCATAAGCATTCGTGACGAAATAAGGGATTGCATGAATGATGGAAATAAGTGATTGCATGAGGGAAATTGGATTGCAGCATGAGGGCGGGATAAAGAAAGAGGGCATGTATGATGGAAATCCCCTTCCCCCTCTCTTTCCCCTTCCCATCTCCCTTCTCCTTAATCCATTCCCCCTTTTCTCCTTCCATTCTCTCTCCTCCTTCCATTCTCCCATCCTCCCTTCTCTTTCCTTTCTCCTTTCCCTTGCATGCATGTTTAAGTCAAATTTTCAATGCCTTAAGCATTCGTGAGGAAATAAGGGATTGCATGAATGATGGAAATAAGTGATTGCATGAGGGAAATTGGACTGCAGCATGAGGGTGAGATAAAGAAAGAGGGCATGCATGATGGAAATCACGGGATTGCATGCATGATGGAAAGAGGGCATGCATGATGGAAATCTTCTTCTCTTCTTTTCTGAAGTTCATTATGTGGCTAGGAAGCTCTTCAGGAGCCTTGCTTGATCTAAGGATACTGTATTACAACAGTTATATAATATTTTGGGGCACCCTCCCACTCCTCAGGAGTTATACACATACATGACGAGTACTCAAAACACCCCCCAGGAGTCGGCAGTATAGACTCCAAACCACCTCATACCCACACCAGCTGAGATTACTCCTGTGGAGTCGAGACAGTCCAGTAGGCAATAGAGTTGCCAGCCTTCTTCTCGATCATCAAGAGTCCCTTCTCCCCTGTGGTTTGTAGTCCCTTCTCTCCAATCATCAGCACTCCCTTCTCCCCTGCAGCGGCCCTTTTGCCTTGCAGAGCTGCCAGCGTACTCTCGTACGATCGGCAGTCCCTTTTCTAGAGACGAGTGCCCAGCGTACTAGCTCATCACGATAAGGCAACAGGGAAAGCTTTGAGGGATGCATGGCATAGTGCTTTGGTGGGGGCGGGGAGGATTTAGATGATGTCGACATGCTAGAGGGTGACGATACGATCTTCTATGACATCACTCAGAGAGGAGGCATCTTGATGGATGCATGGGGGAAGGACATCATGGCCTTCATGCACTTTGTAGTTGCTAACAACTACAGAGATTTCTTTATTCCATACAAAGAGCATCCAAAAAGGTTGGCTGATGAGACCATCAATGCTGTACGCTCTAGGTATCCCAATCCCTCCAATGTTGACTCTTCACACAGAAATGTGCAAAGTCAAAGATTGTTGTTATACTTGCCAATAAAAGATCTTTGCTTAAAAGGCAGGCACTAGCCGAGATTTCTAGAAGAGAGGGAGGTCAACCACCAAGAGGCCAGCCCCACACCACTCATAAGCGCGAGTGGAAGAAAGCAATGTAGGCAGCAAAGGTAGACCCCAATCTGTAGCACGTGGAGGCACGAAGGATCCAAATGGAGCAATATGGAAACATGCATTTTGGAGTAGGGGGTGTTGAATCATGGGAGGCCCAATTTGTAAGTATCGATCTCAAATTATATTGTGTTTATGTGGTTTATTAGGAGGTTGTTTCTTTGTACTAACCCCTCTGCAAATTGTGTCATCTTGCAGCTTGATATCGTCAAGACCCTACTCCTTTCGAGACAGCCTACCATCGTGGACATCGCAGAGGACATACATAGAGGCACTTCTATGATGAGGGGTTGATTACTGAGGAGTAGTAAATCCTGGCTACTAGAGCGCCACCCCAGGTATTTAAAAGTACTTAAATAATGTCAATATTGTAAATAACGATTTGATTTTTTATAAATTGATACATGTTGTCCCTCATTTATAGGCCCTTGGGGATATTCAGGAGGAAGAAGGCGAGGATATTGAGGAGGAAGAAGGCGATGAAGAAGGGAGCGAGGACACAGATGACTTAGATTAGTCGTAGAAGTAGTGCTAGAATTATTGCTAGCTACTCTTTTTTGTACTTGAAGCCATTGGCTTGGCTTCATGCCTCTCTTGTATATACACTCCTCTTATTTTTTGTACTTGAAGCCACAGGTGGCTTGGCTTTGTGCTATATGTATATACAAGCACTTTTTGCACTATGAATTAATATACACTCCTTTTATTTTGTTGGCATTCAATTTCCTTGTGTAATGTTCTATCAATGAATGCCTTGTGGACTAAACGTTTTGGAGTTGTAATGTTTTATTCAAAATTATAATCGTCGGCTATAGACGTGCGTGGAATTGTGCTAATTAAAATGCCAACCATGCTAATTAAAATGTGGTTGGCTGTAAGAATTGAATTGGACACTGTGAAAATGGGATTCTTGCAACCACATAGCATACACAACATTCTGTTCAACCACACAAAATTTTGCTGAAAAAAAAATAATTTTGTAGAGCATTTATAAGCATGTCTATGTGGGGGTTAAAGGCCTCTGTACCTTAACCCCAGTTATGTATAATACTCAAACACATATATATATGGATGAAATAGAAGATTAGGGTGTTTTGCACCCACCAAAACTTGTGTCTCTCAAGCTCCCTCTCTCCCTCTCAGCTTTTGTTGTGTCCTCACAACTGGTATCAGAGCTTGGCAGTAGAGCCTGGTAGTAGCGTGAGCAGGCTGGTGTAGCCTCTAGCCCAGAGAGAGAGTGGTGCATTCCAAAGATCCTTATTCATCAGGAGGAGCTATAGATTTTGGAGCTGCTATAGTAGTTGGAGAGCAAGGGGCAAAATCCTCTTGGGCATTTGTTTTACTGGGTTGCAAAGTTGAAGGCGCAGGATATAAGCAAATCTTCTCAGACACACATACGTAGTGGCATAAATATATGGAGTTAGAGACAGAATTTCAACTTGGAGTCTTCAAAGAAGTTGTAGATTAGATTAAGAGATACATTTTCACTTTTAACATCTCTGTCATCCGATTTTTCAGTGAAAAGTTATAGTTCTTGCAAAAAGTGATGAAATTCAGTTCCTACGAGGATTTCGTGTGTTGGATCTCTATATGCAGGCCACCATTCTGACACTGCCAGTGGATCTAGAGTGATCCAAAATTTCTACTTGAGAAGCTGCTTCTGGTCCTGTGAACTTTTGAAGCTGTGGTGAATCTCTGTCTACTCCGATGTCTTCATTTCACCATTTCCTGTGTGAGTGGGATCTCAACATCCGGGCCTCGATTTGCTTCTTTTGAATAAGCACATCCCTTATCTGTTCTTTCCACAAAGAAAAGTTTGTCCCATCAAACTTTTTAATGCTGAAAAACTCCTTTTCAGACATGGAAGAGGATGCCATGATGCAAATGAAACAAAATCCCAAATGCTAGTATTTGCAAAAGAGAAATCACACCAAATACCAGGTGCACCCAATATGTCTTCTTTAATGAAGAATAGTGTCACCAAAACTCAAGGGTCAAAGCATCAAAATGCATCTGACTCATGTGCATATACTATGCATCCATATGAGCAAATCTGGCCCAAAAGAAAATGTCAACCCACAATGACAAAACAATGGCAAATATAATGCCAATAAGAGCCAAATGCCTCAAGCATAAACACCGTCCATGGGCATAAGCATCAATAATGTCTCATCCAAAAGATCATAGCACAACCTGTGCATCCACTGCAATATGTCAAAGCTGTCCCTTAGCATAAAATAGCATCTATGTGCTGAGCGTCCATTAATAAAGCATCCCACAAGGCAATCTGGGCCTATCAGTGCATCCAACAAGGATTGCTATGCATCCAAATGGCATGTAAAGCATCCACTGCAACCCAATGCAAACCACAAATGAGCACACACGGCTTAGACTACAACCAGAGTGATTTGCATAACGTATATCTAAGAAATCATGGCCTTATGGCAATGACCGCTAGTGAAAGCAGAACCTGGGATGTCTCAAAACATTGGCGTCACTGCATAATCGAACTCAACAAGACAATCTGCAAATATCTCTGTTCTACCACAACTCCAAAATCTCATCCAAGAATGGAGTAAGAGCTAGTCAACCCTTGTATTTACTTGCAAAAATGAATCTTAGGAAACTTAACCTTAGCCAAAATGCCACATGGCAATCAATGAGAAGGTCTTGGAAGCTTTGAGAAATTTTCTTCAAAGAGACGACGGCAAAACACAGAGAATCACAACTCCCTCGATTCTTCACAGAATGGCAAGCAGCTTTGTAGACATATGTTTCAGGTAGTCTCGGATCCAAGGAGACAAACGGAGCATAAGAGAAGGAGACATATGCTTATGCTTATGCATAAGAGGAAGAAGAGGGAAAGGAAACAAAGCATATGCTTATGCTTATGCATTCATGAGCATATAAGCATAAAAGAAAAAGAGAGAAAGCTTAAGCATAAAAGAAAAAGAGAGAAAAAGAGATTGAAAGAGAGGAAAGAGGGGGGGAAAGAGAGAGGAAAAGAGATTGAAAGAGGGAGACATATGCTCATGCATATGCATAAGCATAAGAGAAGGAGACATATGCTCATGCTTATGCTTATGCTTATGCATGAGCATAGGAGAAGGAGACATATGCTCATGCTTATGCTTATGCATGAGCATAAGAGAAGGAGACATATGCTTATGCTTATGCATAAGAGGAAGAAGAGGGAAAGGAAGAAGAGGGGAAAAGAGATTGAAAGAGAGAAAAAAGAAGAGAAGGAAAGGAGGAAAAAAGAAACTAAAAGAGGGGAAAAAAGAAGAGGGAAAAAGAGATTGAAAGAGGGAAAAAAGAAGAGAAGGAAAAGAGGGAAAAAAAGATTGAAAGAGGGGGAAAAAGAAGAGGGGAAAAGAGATTGAAAGAGGGGAAAAAGAAGAGGGAAAAAGAAGAGAAGGAAGAGGAGAAAAGAGGGAAAGAAGAGGGAAGAGAGGGGAAGAGGGAAGAGAGGGTTCCTACGCCCATCACTGCAACTAGCGCCTTACAGCTAGTGCTAAGGCGCTAGCTGCAGGCCAATGCAAATAACAAAAATAACAAAAGGATAAAAGAGGAAGCACTTTCTTACCTGGTGTTTTGTGGATTGGCACTACAAAAGAGAGGAAACATACCATTTTTCAAATAACTAGTTAGAGGAAGGAGGAGTTTAAAGAAGCAACTTCTCAAAGGGATTGGATTGAGGAGACAAGGAGAAAGAGGAGGAAGAGAAATACAAAAAAGACTAGAAGAGGTGAGTCTTCTTTCTTTCATAAAATCTCATTTTTATCTTTAACCCTTGAAAATCAAGCATGAAAACTAGCACCTAGCCTTAGCAATACAAGGACAAACATGCTTCAACACTCATAAAATGAATTCTCACAAAAAATGAACCTACATTACTCAAAGAGACTCACCTTCTTGAAAAACTTCTTTTCACACAAGCAAAGAGGGAGAAGGGTGGAGAGGGAGCACGTGTTAGGAGAGGGGTGAGTAGTGGTGAGGAGTGGAGAATAGAGAGGAGGAAAGCGAGGTTGTCGGATATAGGTGGAAGGAGAGATTGCTTTTCTCAGAATAGAGATTGCTAAAGAAAGCACCGCATCATGGGGTTTCGGGTGTTAGCCCACAACGTCGCTATATAGCGACGCTGATAAGTCACTATATAGCGACGCTTATATTTAAAAGTGTTGCTATATAGCGATGGAATAGAACAAATCATCGCTATATAGTGACGGAATAGAGCAAAATGTCGATATATAGCGATGCTTCAGGACACTTATTGTTTAAAGTTAAAAAAGAAGCTCATACATGCTATTTTATTACTGTTAATATATTTCCTTGCAACTTATGTTGTGATTTTATAAGTGTGCAGATGGAAGGGATGAGTGGAAGCTTGTCAGATGATGCACCAATGCCCGGGAGCACAAAGTGGCTTACGGAGAGGTTGTATTATCATTGCACTCATTGCAAGCGAGAAGTACGACATTGTCATATTATCATGCGCCACTTGTAGATGTATGGGGAGGAGCCCGAACCGGTGTTGCACGTGTTGATGGATTATCGGTAAGTCAAAGCTATTTAAGTTCGTGGTTAATATTGGATACCATTATGATACGAAACCTTGAGACAAGATCTTATATTTACACGAAATCTTAAAACAGGATGAGGAGGTTGACGAGGGTACACATATACCTTCACACTTTGAGCAAGACTATAGTCTCCCGGATGATGACGAGGGTATGGTCGACATGATGGATTCTATTTTTAGGGGCACTACATCCCATGTACACGTGATGTCAGAGTCTGAGGTCAAAATGCGAGAGTTGCAATCAACACAGTTGTACGAGGGTGCTAGGATGTCTAAACTACGTGCTTGTCTCTCAATCTTGAATCTGCAAGTAAAGTATGGGTGGTCGGATACAAGTGTCTCGGCCTTAATGAGGTTAGCTCTTGCATTAATTTGACTCATTATTTGGATATTGTTTGTTTTGAGAATCATCATGTATGGATTAGTGTACCGAATCATCATTATTCGAAGCCTATGTATGTTTGAATTGTGATAGGTTGCTCCAGAAGATGTTGCCTGCACCAAATACCATGCCCGCATCAAGAGATGAAGCGAAGAAGATGCTAACAACGGTGGGTATGGATTATGATACCATTCATGCTTGCCGTAATGACTGTATTCTCTTTCGTCGTGAGCATGGAGATTTGGCTAGTTGTTCAAAATGTGGAGAACAACGATATAGAGATGACTTACAGGGTGAGCAGATATCGGTAAAGGTCTTGAGACACTTTCCCATCATTGCAAGAATATAGCACATGTTTCGATGCAAATCCATAGCGGAGTTGATGACATGGCATGCATGTCATCGGTCCGCTGATGACACATTGAGGATTCCCGCACATTCCATTTTGTGGATTGGCTTGGAGGGCGAATGGAGAGGAACCTCCTCTTGGAATGAAGAGGCTATCGATCTTTCACGAGCTTCCTTATTGGGGTTAGTTACAAGTCAATCATCTCTTGGATCCCATGCATATCTTCAAGAATGTGGGGGCTACTATTTGGGCACACTTGGTTGGTTCCACAGACTTGAGAGGAGTGCAAGAAGACTTGCGTGCTATGAATAGGATGTCTCGTTTGTGGCCCCAAGTGCATGCTTCGAGAAAAGTTGTCCTCCCAAAAGCAACGTGGATCCTCTCTACGAGGGAGGAGGCAGCGGTCAAGGTGAACATTGCCTCTTTTCAAACACCAACAGGGTACATGCATTGCTTGAAAGGAGCATTTTCAAAGGACAATAAGCTTAGTGGGCTCAAGTCCCATGATTGGCACAAGGTCTTACAGGTATTCTAAGCTGTAGAATTAGTGTACCGATAATCGTGATGCGTTAGCGTAATTATGATTATGTTATATTATTAACATGACTTCTTTGTTGCTTTGATAGTTCATCCTCCCAATTACAATAAAGGGTGCTTACAAGAAGAAGATGTTAGAAATGCTATATTCAAGATCAGTGGTATTGTGAGATATGCTTACTATCAAATCGCATTGATTGCATTTTCTTCAATTTAAGCTAAATAATCTGTAGACTGATTATGAAAATATCTTACATGGGCATGTGAAATAGGTGGATATTTCAAAAAGAGATCTTCATATCGAGCATCGAGAAGGCTAGGGTGGAATCCATCGAAGCCGTATGCTTGCTTAGGAAGCACTTTCCCTCGAGCATTATGACAAACTCAAGTCCACTTGCTTGTGCACATAGTTGATGAGGTGGCTATTGCAAGTACCGTTCATAGTCAGTGGATGTTTTTTCTCGAGCGGTTTATGAAAACTTTGAAGGGACTTGTAAGACAAAGAGCAAGACCAGAAGCAAGCATGGCAGAGGGATGGCTTGTGCAAGAGTCATTAGTATATATCACGGAGTTTCTTGCATCCACGGATCTCGATATGCCGCAAGCTTGGCATAACAAGGATGATGATCGCATCATTGGCGAGGTTCCCTAAGGAAAAGGGACTGAAAGAAAGATGAGTGAAGAGCAAATGGAGAAATTCAATAAGTTTTGTATCCTCAATAGAAAGGAGATGCAGAAGTGGATTGAAAGATATGAAGCAGCCAAAGCAAAAAGAATAAATGCAAGGACGAGATTCAGAGTAATGTACAGGCGATCGCAACCATATCCACGGGATCTAGCTCTTCTCCCCACTCACATGTCACTTGATTGGCTACAACTGGCTCTATGTAAAGCCGAACGTGATGGAGAGACAATAAATAAGCGTGAGCGAGAGTTATCATCTGGATGTATGATGCATGTAAGTTTCTTACCTCTTGACATAATTAAGTAATTATTTGTGGCAATATATGCTATAAAATAGATGCATCTTCATTGTTTTAATGATGCTCTTTTACAGTACAAAAAGTACAGTGCATTATGGTCATATAGATGACATTTTCGCATGGAATGCATCAATTCAAAGAGAGTCACGTATGATTGTGGAGTTATGGCTAACTTCACACAAGATAGCCGAGCAAGTGCTTCGGATACTAATCTTCTCTCCTTACAATTGGATTATCGTGGAACCATACACGAAATCTATGAAGTTGATTTCAGATGATTTAGTATTTTCATTCTTGATGTAAAATGGTTTAGAACTATTTACAATGGTTCCCATGCGATAGTGAGAAGAGATACAGACTCCACCAAACATTGGACCAATGAAAGTGATACTTTTGTTCTTCTCGAGCACTGTGAGCAGGTGCATACTAATGATTTAATTAATCGAAGCTTTCATTTTGAAAGATCCATTGATACATGTACTTAAGCATAATTTCATATATATAATTGATGACATTTGGCACCCATCTTCAATATAGGTGGTTTTTCATCCGGATCATTTTGATCCAAGATGGTGGTACGTGATCCAAGTTGCACCACGAAGTAAGCAAATTTTTGAAGATAGAGATGTGGATATGGAGATGCCACTACCAATGCCGGATCCAATTGATCCAGATGAATCTAGTGAAGAAGATGAAGATCACAATATGAGCCAAGAGGAAGATGCGCATAATGACATCGCACAGGAGGAAGATGGAGATCACGATATTGAGGAAGAAGACAACGATCATCAAGAATCACCACACTTTATTGAAGAAGATGATCAAGTACTTTTACGTGAATGTACGATGCTAGAGTACGATGATGATTTAGGAGATCAACTCGATATAGAGTTAGAGATAGACTTGCTTGGCGCGTTAGACTTGGCTCAAGATGAAACCGTTGATGTAAATGCTCTTCATTGATTTTTTTCATCTCAAACTTGGACATGAATATATGAGCTTCAAAGGCTTGATGTACATGCTCTCATACTTTTGTTCGCTCAAAAGATCAAACATGTATGAAAATTAAAAAAAAAAAAGCCATTGGAGAAAACTAACTTTAAAGGTCGATATGAGAAAAAAAGCTCTCTGTAAAATGTCGCTATAAAAAAGTATCTCAGTGTCGCTATATAGTGACACTTACAATTCTGATAAACATTGCTATATAGTGACTTTAGTAATCATCGCTATATAGCGACATTTGCCTAAAGTCGCTATATAGCGACGCTTTATGGGGCGTGCTTCCCATAGCGATGATTAGTGCCCCACGCATGCTAAATGTCAGTACTTAAACATTGCAATAGGATCTGTGTGTAGTAGTGCCAGGGCATGGAACATTGAGTGTTACCATTGTGGCAAGAAGGGCCATATGAAAAAGGATTGCTACAAGCTTAAAAGAGAGCAAAAGGATAAGAAAAAGAATGCAAATTGGGGTGCAAATAAGAAGGAAGAGAGTCCAAGGGAGGACAAAGGAAAAATGAAGATCGAGGAGATTAATGCAGTCATTGATGATAGTGACAATGACATTCTCTTCATGTCTAGTCTACCTGCTGCAGACTTGCGCATGACTTCAGATGATGCATATTCCCAGGATTGGATTTTGGATTCTAGTGCTTTATTCCATGTTACTCCCCATAGGGAATGGTTCTCCACTTATGACAATGGAAAGACAGGTTGTGTGCATCTTGGAAATAACTATGCATGTGACATAGTGGGAGCAGGTGACATAAAGTTTTCTTTTGCAAATGGGTCTGCATTTGTTTTGGAAAATGTGAGACATGTGCCTAAGTTGACCATTGAGAGTCTTATTTCAATGGGTCAACTAGATGATGCTGGTTTTCAGACCACTTTTGGCTTTCAGAGTTGGAAAATTCAGAAGGGCTCTATGGTTTTGGCCAGGGGTGCCAAGTGTGGGACTTTGTATCCCTTATATGTATCAGGGTGTCTAATCATGTTGTTGCAATAATCGAGCAGCAAAGTACTTCTTTGTGGCATTGCAGGTTGGGGCACATGAGCTAGAATGGAATGAAGCTCTTATGCCGTTTGGGTTATGTACCGCATTTAAGTTTTTTAGATTTTGAATTTTGTGAGCACTGTCTCTATGGGAAGCAGACTAAATCAGCCCATTGAAGAAGTGGAAAGAAAGAGCTTGAAAGGATTAATTTGGTGCATTTAGACGTATGTGGTCCCATGCCTACACGGTCATTAGGCGGAGCTAAATACTATGTGACATTCATTGATGATGCAACTAGGAAAGTGTGGGCTTATGCTATAGCTCAAAAGAGTGATGTGTTCCAGGTATTTCAAAAATGGTTGGTTTTGGCTGAAAATCAGTCAGGTAGAATGCTTAAATGCCTACGGACTGATAATGGTGGAGAGTATATCTCTCATGACTTTCAGCATTTCTGTGATACACGTGGGATTAAGAGGGAGCTCACGTCCCCTCGTACTCTAGAGTAGAATCCAGTTGCAGAACAGATGAACCACACCATTCAGGAAAGGTTGCAATGTATGCATTCCAATGCAAGTCTTTCTGGTGGTTTTTGGGTTGAGGCAATGAAGACTGCAGTGCATGTGATCAATAGATCACCTAGCAGGAGTTCAGATGGTGGTATTCTTGAAGAGGCATGGAGTGGCAAGAAGCCCTCTTACTCTCATTTGCATATATTTAGGTGTGAGGCATATGCACATGTGCATGTGCCAAAAGAGCTTCGGAAGAAGCTGGATCCTAAGTCTAAGGAATGCATCTTTCTGGATTATGGTGAAAGTGGAGAGATGGGCTATCGTCTCTGGGATCCAGAAGCAAAGAAAATCATACGAAGCCATGATGTGGTCTTCAATGAGAAGAAGATGCATAAGACACCCATGAGAGATGTGGAAATGAGGAGAATCACTTTCCAAGATGTGAATCCACCCGTGTATGTTGATAGACAGCAAGCTATCCATGTGCCGAATGTGTAGGAAATGGTGCCACCAGGTACTCCCACAGGTACACAATCAAGGGCAGATGATGGATCATCTATTGGTGGCAATGATGAGCCAAATGTGGCTGATATGCAGGTGGGACAGCAAGCTGAAATGCCCTTGTGAAGAACATCTAGAGTGTCTAGACCGCTTGAGAGATTTGTTCCAGGGGTAGACTGTGTGATGCTTACTAATTGCAGGGAGCCTTCTTGCTACAGAGAGGTTATGATGCATAAGGATCAGCGCAATTGGGAGTATGCTATGCAATCAGAGATGAGTTCACTCATAAAGAATAAGACTTGGCACTTGGTTTCTTTGCCACATGAAAAGCAAGCATTGCCATGTAAATGAGTCTACAAGATGAAGATCACAGGTGATGATGTGCCTAAGTACAAGGCCCGTTTGGTTGCTAAAGGGTTCAAGAAAGAGAAGTTGTGGACTTTGATGAGATATTTTCTCTGGTTGTGAAGATGAACACACTCTAGATGTTCTTCACAAGCTGAAATGCCCTTGTGAAGAACATCTAGAGTGTCTAGACCGCTTGAGAGATTTGTTCCAAGGGTAGACTGTGTGATGCTTACTGATTGCAGGGAGCCTTCTTGCTACAGAGAGGTTATGATGCGTAAGGATCATCGTAATTGGGAGTATGCTATGCAATTAGAGATGAGTTCACTCATAAAGAATAAGACTTGGCACTTGGTTTCTTTGCCACATGGAAAGAAAGCTTTGCCATGTAAATGAGTCTACAAGATGAAGATCACAGGTGATGATGTGCCTAAGTACAAGGCCCATTTGGTTGCCAAAGGGTTCAAGAAAGAGAAGTTGACTTTGATGAGATATTTTCTCTGGTTGTGAAGATGAACACACTTAGATGCGTACTTGGACTTGTGGTAATAGAGGATATGGAGCCTATGTAGATGGATGTCAAGATAGCTTTCTTGCATGGGCATTTGCATGAGGAAATTTACATGATATAGCTGGAAGGCTTTGAAGAAAAGGGCAAAGAGCATTTGGTTTGCAAGCTGAAAAAGAGTCTCTATGGTCTTAAGCAAGTGCCTAGAGAATGCTATCACAAGTTTGATGCTTTCATTCGGTCCCAGGATTTCAGAAGAAGTGAGATTGATTACTGCCTGTACACTAAAAGGGCTCAGGATAATAGCTTGATACTCCTGGCACTTTATGTGGATGATATGCTATTGGCTAGTAAGAACACTTATGAGCTTAATGCATTGAAGGCCAAGTTGCATGAGGCCTTTGACATGAAGGATTTGGGACTTGTAGGTCATATTCTTGGTATGCGCATCATGCGTGACCGGAGTAGGAAACTGATCCTTTGGCTTTCACAGAAGGAGTATGTTACAAAAGTGTTGCAGCATCTCAATATGGAGGTGGGGAAGGCAGTAAGTACTCCATTAACTCCATATGTGAAACTGAGTCAGGCAGATAGTCCCAAATCAGATGAGGAGAGGGCCATGATGGCCAAGGTTCCTTATGCGTCAGCGGTTGGGAGTCTTAGGTATGCTATGATAGCTACTAGATCGAACATTGCATTTGCAGTGGGAGTAGTTGGCCGGATATGGCTAATCCAGGAAAGAGGCATTGGGAGGCAGTTAAGTGCATCATGAGGTACATGAAGGGTACCAAGGAGGTGTGTATCTACTTTGGTAGAGGAGAGATGCGTATATTTGGGTACACAGATTTCGACTATGCAGGGCATGTGGATAGCAGGAGATCCACTTTTGGTTATGTGTTCACCTTTACAAGTGGTGCAGTGTCGTGGATGTCTCGTGTATAGAAGTGCATTGCTTTGTCTACCACAGAGGTTGAGTATATTGCAGCCATAGAGGGTTGTAAGGAGGCTATATGGCTTAATCAGCTAGTCAAAGATTTGGGGACTCATACAGGTGTACCGACATTCCATAGTGATTCCATGAGTGCTATTCTAGCTAGCACGGAATCCGGTCTTTCATGCAAAGACCAAAGACATTGAGGGCAGGTACCATTTTATCAGGGAGGTACTTGAGGACAAGCGCATAGAGCTTATCAAGGTTCATACAGATAATAACCCTGCAAATATGCTAAAAAAGAGACTACCTAGTCAGCAGTTTGAGGATTGTTGTGTATTGATGGGCATTAGATAGTACGCTCATTGATTGTTCTCCCTTAAAGGCACATTGGCCTTTAAGTGGGAGGTTGTGGGGGTTACATTAGGAAAAAAGGGAGCCCATTTTGAGGCCCTGTAAGAAATTCACTATTTTCTCTTTTCTCTCTCTACAAAAGCAAAAAAATATAGATACTTGCGTGAGAAATGTCAGTGTGAAAAGGAATAAATATATTCTTTCATATGCTTTACATTCAATGTTCATATAAGAGCAACACTTTTCTGTGCAGAATTTGGTGATTCTGATACTGGAGACGCGTCCGGAATGGCCCAAAACCCCAAGAACGGTACTGGAAACCCTAGAATCGGACATCTGGAGGCCCGAAAATGGCCAAAAAAGGCCGAAAAGTGAGATTTGCAGAAAAACACGATTTGGATTTGGTGATTCTGACACCGCAGACACGTCCAGAACGGCCCAAAACCCCAAGAACGGCACTGGAAACGTTGGAATCGGACATCTAGAGGCCCGGAAACGGCCAAAAAAGGTCGAAAAGTGGGATTTGTAGAAAAACGCGATTTTGAAAGGTCGAAAAGTGAGATTTGCAGAAAAACGCGATTTTGAACCTTTCAAAATCGCGTTTTTTCTGCAAATCTCACTTTTCGGCCTTTTTTGGCCGTTTCCGGGCTTCCAGATGTCCGATTCAGATCACCTCATTAATGTGACATGCTTCTACGAACATATAGTACTATTTCTTTTTCTTATTTTCATCTTCTTTTGTTGAATTTTCAATGTTACGTTGGCCCACTCCTGATTGGTTGAGAGCCTATTTTCTCTCTCTTCTAAAAGGTCCCAAAATAAGCTCCCTTTTTTTCTAATGAAGGCCACTGTACCTTAACCCCGGTTATGTATAATACTCAAACACATATATATATGGATAAAATAGAGGATTAGGGTGTTCTGCACCCACCAAAACTTGTGTCTCTCAAGCTCCCTCTCTCCCTCTCAGCTTCCATTGTGTCCTCACAGTCTATTAGCGTGTCTTTCTATTTTTTTAAAATTTCTACAGAGCGTCTAATAGTGCATCTATAGGCACGTCTATCTATTATATAGACACACCTATAGATGCGAGTCTGTAGACGTGCTAATAGATGCGTAAATAGACGTGTCCGTATTTAAAAAAAAAGGAAACGTGTTTGTGTGCGTTAATGGATGCATTGTGTTGTTGTGAATGTATACATAACAATGACTTTTTCATTATATTCTTATACAAGACGTGCAAACAATCCTTTGTGTTTATTCACAAATGTGAGATGCAAGGAGAAGAACATTCAGTAACCTAGAAACATGACTACAAAGGTGTACCATTCTTTGAATATGTTGGTTTTGATGACCTTATCGGAGCACGATCTTCGTTTCGTGGTCCATTTGCAATACTCAATTGGTTAGCAGCTCCTCCATCCATGTCAACTTTAATGATCACAAATGATATGGTTCCCATAGCCATCTTTATTTGCTTCAATGACTTATAATTCTTTGCGACAAAAGGAACATACTCACTCAGTAGTGTGATGGTGCCCTCAAATGGCTTACCCTTAAGGACTGTTGTTGTGCCGTTAAGGTGAATGGAGTAAGAAGAAGTGCCTTCTTCACCAGTATCGCGCTTTAGCACTACTGATAGTTGTGGCGTGCTCCTGGATCTACAAGTGCTTTGATGCGCATTCACGGAACCTCCAGTTGAACAAGCAAGCTAGCTTGCTCTACTATTAGCTCATCCATTAGTTGCACTTGTTTAGCCATTACCTTAAGTAGTGTCATTTGCTTGTGCTGTCGGAGCTTTACGTTATAGGCTCTGGCTTCCTCGATGGCATGGCATTTCATCCTGGGCACCTCAGCCTTGAGTTCTTTTTCTCTATGCATGGCTTGAAGGGTGGAGAGAGTGAGTTGTCCGTAGTATAGCCATCCAATTCTGTCCCATCAAGGGTGGCTATTCGGCACGACCCTTGGGGAGTGACCTCAACCACGCGGTAGGGATCCATACCTCGGTACTTTAGCTTGTGTTTGGTATTATGGACGCTGTATAGGAGTGCCACATCTCCCTCTGCTAGGTCCTTGTTCTTGAGGTTGCGGTCGAACCACTTTTTACACCGGGCCTTTTCTACATCCTATAAAACCCATCCACTTGCAGCCTATCCTTGAATTGGTCTACATAGGAATGAGGCACAACAAATGTGCATGCATACACCTCCAAATACATAGGAATCGATTGAAGCTATATTGGGACAGTCAACTCACCATCATAGCCAGAACTTTGGCACTTAGTATCAGGTTCTATAGACTTCCCATATCTCTTCACAATCTCTACCAAAAAACATACAAATCCGTCAGCAGAAGGGCAAAACGAATGGATAAACCGAAGAAGAAGTCGAAGCAGAAGAGAGAAGATAGAAGTTTTTCATTTACCATTCCCAAATGTATTAGTATCTGTCTCCATCGCCTCAGGAGTACTTGTAAAGTCTGCCATGAAAAACAATCGAAGAAGCAAGCAACATGCAACAACGACATGTATGCAAAGCAACAGAGCATGTCCACTCTTATAGGCATTGAGGACAACATCGAATCTGCCCGTTTGCCACATAAAATCGATCGAATCTGCCCGATAATCTTCCAACTTAATTCCAAATCTACCCGCAAGCTCACGCCACATGCCATTGCTAAGAGAATGTGCATCATTCGGTTGAGAACATCTACTAAAAATTAAGTGAGCAAAAGACTTTGCATGCAAGCAGACAAAGCGTTTTTGCAGACCATTCACTCACCACAGGCCTCTGAACACATGGAACTACCCTTCCTAATCGCAATTTTCCAGATAGCAGCCGCAGACAGGACAAGGAATCTTTGCACACATGCCAAAGGGCTCCCCAATCACGATTTTTTAGCTAACAAAGTAGCCAAAAATGAGAAAACAATGAATTTACGTTTCTAAACTTTCCCAACCATTCCTATAACCGAATTTGGATGTGCATGACATAATGATCCAAGGGAAAATTAGCCATGCTATAAAGAAAATGTCACATCAATGTTTCTCAAGAGTGGGAAATAGGGTCTTGAGGTTTAGTGCATGGAGTGCTATTTCCCATGGTCCCACCCTTTCCCACCTATTTCCCTTCTATTTCATTTGATGCGTTTGCACACCATAACAGAAATAGCTATTTCTTACTTATTTCCCTTCCATGACATAAGGCCCTTAGTAATTAATTCCAGCCCATCTCCCCTTCCCTCTCTAAGACGACGCTCCATCTTGCAAGCCAATGGACACACTAAAAGATCTTTGATGAGAACCACGATGGGAATTCCATCTTGCAAGCCAATAGACACACTAAAAGTTCTTTGATGAGAACCACGATGGGAATATCAGCAAGCTAAAGCCTGCCAAGATTTTGGAGAAACTTGCCATTACACGTCGTTTCGTTGCTTGCATGCAACTTAAAGACACTCGTAGACTCTCTCGTGAACACTGTAGCTATCTAGTCGTTATGGTATGGAGTGCCAGCAATGTTCTTAAACGATTAAACTTTACCCTTCACATTCTTAAAAGTTGTGCTCTTGACGACACTTAAAAGAGATGTAAAGTGTTGGCAAGCTTGCGTTGGGCGTTCCTCAGTAAGTGGGAAACCCGGTTGTAAGGACGCGACATATATTGTTTCCGGAACTCCGGAAAGATCACTAGAGTCGTATTTTAAGGGGACGATAAAACAATGTCACACCACCGGCCAGTTGCACGATGCTCAGCAGGGAAAAACAAAGGCACAGCGTCACCCATGTTTTACAGACCGGATAGGCGAGCAAAAGTGGACGCGTGGGGGGCGAGGAAATCTGCAATTTTGCGGACGATCCAAAACAAAGCATATTCAATGAGAAGACCTGGCGATGAGTAACAAGGCAGGGGAATAAAACCTTGCGGGGGAGAAAGAGACTGCAGAGCATGTTCTGGTGCGCGAGAGAGAGATAAGATGCTGCAACAGCTTTGGCAGCAAGCATATATACCTTTGTTTGAGCTATAGTTTAAGAGCAATATTAAATCTACGAGAACTATAATATACAACAGAAAAGTTTCTCCTAGCAAGGATATACAACTTTGTTTGTGCTATAGTTTAAGAGCAATATTAAAGCTACGAAAAGTATAGTATACAATAGAAAAGTTACGATTCACGAATAGAATTTGCATTCACTCCATCGCCACCCTATGTACTGTTATACATTCATTGTACAGAGCTCCGTGCATGCTTCAATACTTTGTGTATTTTGCCTCTATTGTTGCTCATCTCCGCCTTGCATGCATTTCCCTTGTACCCTCTCTCCATTCATGCACCCCCCCTCTATAGCATCTTCTACGCATAGTTTTTTTGTCTCTCGCTCTCACTTCTGCTCGATCCTCCCCCACCCAATCTCACGTGAATCAGATTATCTTGCTTATTTTCAGCTCTCCGTCGGTGGCTCTAGCTTCTCTCTTTCGTTTCTTTTCCCTCCTCACGCTTTCACTTTCAAGATTGTCTCGAGTCCTTCACCCCCACTATCCCATCTGCTCGTTGCGGCGACATGGCTTTTAGAACGACTATGAAATTTACATCCACGTGCAATCTCGCGCCAGCGCTGCGTGAAACTACATCTTATACCACACATCTAGGCTCCTCGAAGTCAGCATCCACCGCTCTCACAAATTGAACGAAGCCTACGAGTGCGGTTGTTGCGAAAAGTCCATGAACCCCATGCAGCTATTATGAGGGAATGAACGAAACCCCCTCACACTCGCAAAAAATATTTGCGTGCTCAGCTCTATAAACAAATGGAGTGTTACTCATATGACATTTGTGCTCCCCTACGTAGCACGTAGGTGGGAGCAGTGCTTAAATTTGCTGCACACCTCTAGGCTTCATAAAAAATTCAGTGAAGTCTTTGAAAAAAATTTAAGCTTCAAAATGAAGATGACACTCCGTACAAATCCATTTTAAGCTGAAGATGACAATTGCACAGCCGAGACTAATGCCAGGCCCTCCAGATTCTAGAGCAGGCAGACTCACATTATTTGGGATACATATTAGTAGTATAGTAGATAAATTTTAACTACTAACTATATGTATGTACATTATATGTTGAAGTCTTGGAGAATTGCTTGAGCTTCATGAATGCTGCGCTGGTGAAATTCTTGGGAGTCATATGAAGCCCAAAATTCTAATGAAGCTCAATCTGCTCAGCAAATTTAAGCACTGCACGCTGGGAGCTCGGAAACATGCAAAAGACACGGTCACGTCTCGACCGGGAATTTTGTACATTACATATTTACATGAGAAGTTATACAACCTTCGAAGTTTGATCTTCAGTATTTCCCGGTCATTAGTAAAGGGTTGAGTCAGTAATATGAGTCACAGGGACTCGCAGCATTTATCATCTGCGCTGAAGCTCTGAGTTACAGTTCTCGCTTCGCGATGCAGATCTTTCTCTGTCCCGAATGAACTGGACACCACGGATCGCTTCTTCTGAGTTCGCCTCGGCATTTACCAGCTTTCTGGGAATGAAAATTTCCTCCAGCGATTCATCCTCCTGCACATCTCCACCCTCGCCGCTCCCACCCGAACCTCGGTGAGAAGCCTTACGCTCGCCCCCAGACCAGGCATTTGGCTTACCTAGCAGTCTCTTCCGTTTTGCCTTCTCTTCGAATTCCGACAGCGAAAACGGTGGAGGGATGAATGGAGGTCGGCAGACGTCTTCCAGTGACTCCCATTTAAGACCTTCAAAATATTTGTGGCATTTAATCTCCTCTGCTCCTGTAAGGCACCCTAGTCGTCGTGATGGTTCTTTTGCCAAGAGCCGCTGAATCAAATCCTTGAGCGGAGACTCGTAGCCTGGAAACTCGGGGTCCTTCTGCATTATATTGTGGAAGGTCTCTTTCTGGCTTCGTCCTTTAAACGGTGTGGTACCGTAAATTAATTCGTAAAGGAAAACCCCAAAAGTCCACCAATCTACTGCAAAACCATGCCCAGCACCGCGTAGAATTTCCGGTGCAACATACTCTTCTGTTCCCACAAAACAGATGGTGCCTGAAGATTTACCACGAGTGTCCGCTATCTTAGTGTCGAGGGGAGTGATAACTCCACTTCTTTGAGAAAGAGTCAGATTAGGTTTTGGTCTCTTCTCTGGCATACAAGACCGGAAGCAAGCAAGATTTTGGACCCGATGTCTAGATTTCCTTTTCCTGTGGACCACCTCGACGGACTTCTCTGACCTACTGGGCGTCGTTTCTCGTGAAACCAGTCTCAGGGAGAGGTCGAAGTCTGTAAGCATTATATGGCCGTTCTCTCGAATCAGAATATTTTCTGGTTTCAAGTCACGGTACACAATCCCAAGTTTGTGGAGATGCTCCAATGCAGCCAGTACTTCCGCAGCGTAAAACCTGCCCACCAGCGGATGTGCACATAACTTTTATTCCGTTAGCTAAGCACTAGACATAACTACAACTTCAAGACTTCTAAATTGGACACGGAAAGAAAGAAAACCTATTTCGAAGCTCAGAAACTCAGACTGAGCCGACGAGATAAGGTAAAAGCTTACCGCGTTGCCGTCTCGGAGAATCTCTTCTCCGGTTGCCTCTGTCTGAGCACGTTCAGGTCACCGCCCGAACAAAAATCTATGACCAGCAAAGCGTGCTTCTCCGACTCGAAATGAGCATGAAGCGTTTGGAGAAAGGGGTGGTGGAGCACAGACAAGATGTCCCTCTCGATGTCCGTACGCTGCAACCGTTGCTCTTTTCTTGCATCCTTTCTCATTATCTTGATGGCGAATGGCGTGTTTGAGTGCTTCGACACTACCAAAACTACAGTTCCCATGTTGCCACGACCAAGTGTGTCAATGGGTCTGAAATCGTGAATATTCATAGCATTGCATTCGCTGCCGCAGTGTTCCCTTTGCTCTAGCGGTCTCGCCTGGAAGAGCAGAGGGGGAACATCTACTCCTAGTGCATGTGGAGGCATCTTGGCTTTGAAACCAAAGCAAAAAGCCGGGTAAGATTCCCGTGGCTCGTTTCCAGTGATCAGGTCTTCGGGATGATTGCCATGGCGTTGAGATCAGCAGGATTCAGGAACACAAACAAATCCGTCAGCACGGTGCTCAAATTATGCGGCGGTGGTACTGGAGCTGCTCCGAGCACGAAGAGCTGTACCAACAGCTTATTTAGAAGCCAGTCAACTGTAGCAGTAAGAGCCGGAGGTACGTCAGACTGAACAGAAAAGATTGATTTTGAGAACAGAACTTGATCAGGACTCAGAAGCCCGTGACGGAGTACATGTTTCAGACAAATCACACGGTCGACGTTGATGTTTCTCTTCCTTCCTAGCATTTCAGTTTAGGTCCGCTTGCGTATGTACTATGAACGGCCTGAGATGTCAGAGGCTACAAGTTTCAAAATTGGTCTAGCAATTTGTGCATGCATGATCCATCTTGCACAATCGCCCCTTTGAAGATTGTATTACAGCGGCCAGCCGCACCCTCCACGTGGGCTATCGAGCGTCTCGTACTTCCCAGCAGCAGCAATAAGGGAGGCAAGGTGTGATCAGAGAGAGTCTCGCTCAGAAGCTAGCTGGTGTGGTCCTCCAGATCAGTCGCGCTCAGAAGCTAGAGATCAGAGCGAGCGAGGCCAAGCCAAACGGCCAAGTCCAGATGAAGAGAACTGCCGATTGCCGAAACTTGAAGGCCAAGGGATGCGCCATGCTTGTTGCTCTGCACAGGATAATTGCCCATTATTGGAGAACAATAACAGCTTGCACGGAACTGTTCGACTCAAGACGAAAGATTGACCGGCCGTGAAGTTTACGGTTTACCATTATCTTTTAGCGCCCTCGAGTTCTACCACGGCTACTACTGTCATCTTCCAAGTTGCTCCCCAGCTGTCCGGTCATTAAGCAGCGAGCAGGGCGACGGGGAGACGGGGACTATAAGGGGGGAATTGGGTAGATAACTGTGGAGTAAGAGAAGAATTACAAGGAACGGGGTGGGAAGGCAGAAGCAAAGAACGGAGTGAAAGGACAGCAAGGAGGCGGGTGGGAAGGAGAGAGTCGTGAGAAGGAAGGGAAGAGGAAGGGGGTTAAGTAAGGAAGGGAGAACGCGAGGAGGCGTGTAGGAGATGATGAGATGGTAAAGAAGAAGGCGCCATAGCCAGAGGAAGGGAGAGAGACGGATGGGCATGCATGCAGCAGGCAGCCATAGCCAAGCTTGTATTAGCCATAGCCAACCTTGTGCTGTGCAAGCTTGGCTATGGCGATCAACAAGAAGAAGAAGAAGAAGAAGGGAGAGGTTGGCACACAAAAAGTAAAAGCCCAATAAAATTATAAGCTCACCTATAATATTTGCAGCACCCAAATTTCGAGAATTCAGAATATAAATTTTACAAAATGACAACTGTCGGACGAGCGGTTAAGTTAGTTCGTTTGTGCTAGTTTCTCGTCACAGTTTAATTAGGTGCTTGCTTAGTTACTCAGTCCTTTACATCTTTCTAAGGTAGTTAGTAACTTCGACCTTCTTACTTAGTTTCTTCACCAACCAAGCTTACTTCCTTGGTCACTCACGTGCACCTCACCATCTCTTCTCACACCACGTCATCCTCACTCACCCTCTTGGCACGCTGAGTGCTCACCAAAATGGGCTTGTAGTGTATTTTTCTCGTTAAAATTCAGACATCAAGGTTGGGATTAGAGGCTCGCTTTAATTTTCAGGGGACATGACCTACGTGTTTTATTTGAAAATGCTGGTATTTATATGATTTTCGGGAAATTTTTAAGTTACAATCTTGGTTAAGCTTTAGGATTGTCCTTAAATTAATGGCTTTTAAAAATGTTTTTTTCGAGCATTGGGTATGCCTTTTCTTTTTCCTTTTTCCTATTTTCCCCCTTTTTTTTTGGGCTTTGTTGTTATATTCTTTTAATTTTCCCATGCAACAGCACACCACCCCAAAAAGTACCCTCGTTTTGGTGGCCCTTCTGTTCGTGTTCCCTCTCCCAATAAGGCCTACACAACATACACCCAATTCCATTCCTTTTACAAGCCATTTCAAAATCACTACCTTAAAATATATTTAGTGTGTTTCGTTAGGCTGGAGCAAGTGTAAATATAATTACTTCTCAAGATGCTAATATAACTACTGCTAAAGCTGCTAGCCTTACACATCTGAGTAAGCCCACCTCAACTTTTTACAACATTCCTCTTATCCATGCCTTACTTTGTCTTTCTTTACCTAGCCAAGCCCACAAGCAAGGATTGTACCTTTCTTTAAGACCTGCTTTTATGAAATCTTGATCACAAGGAGGTGTTTTTATTAAAAGTAAAGGGATCACATCTTATCATAAGGACATCTTGCTTTTACAAACATCCAAATCACATTTTTAGCTATCCAAGCATATTTAATAAACTTTAAAGCATCTTCTCACAAATTTCAAGTGCAAGGCTTGGCTCTAGTTTCAAAAGTTTATTTCCCACCTTTACTAATGCTCAATCCAAGGACTATAAAGTGAAGCTATCATCATTCATGATTTTAAAGTTTGAAAAAATAAGCTAAGTGCCTAAACATCGGTTATCCATTCTCCTTCTTTTCTAATAGGTGAGCACGTGTTCTTTTTCAAGTGCAAACATAAGGTTGATTATGCATTAAGTGTTTATCTAGTATTAGCATTGTGCATTCGTGTGTGCATTTAATGTTCATATGAAGTGCAATCATCCAAAGCCTTAAAACAAGTACCTACACATGTTCTATATTCTTGGAGCTCCACAAAATTTTTAAATTAATTATGCACTTAAGGTCTTCATTTGCCTTATCCATAATCATTGAAATAAGCATTATACAATGCATGGCTGCTGGATAACAATATTACACCAGATGGAATTTTATGCTAGGACAAGCATATTGCATATTTCTTAAAGTGGACAAGCAAGCTTTGCATAACTTTCATAATTACGATTCGTTATTAACCTTGAATTCAAGAAAAATAAACTGACTTTAGGAGTTGAACAATTTATAATGTTAAAGATACTATTAAATTTGCAAGGAAAGGTAATTGTTTATTATAATTATAAAGAGATCGGGTTTCGTAAATGATGGCATGCTCTTTCATTCCAATTGTGTCCCATGACTGTGAAATAAATCACATCTTGTTGAACTATTTCAACTCAATTCCACGTGAATTTGTACACCATGCCCTTAATTATATTTAAAATAAGGATAGCATATTGTGCTCATAGATATCTTCTCACATTATTTTTTTGTTTGATTAATTTAAGGGTGTTCTTTTAAAGCTTCCTTATCAAGAAGCACAAGGCCCAAAGCATGTCATGAGCTAAGGCAAATGTTCCCTCCCATGATTGAAAACATCATGAATTAGAAAGGATATGGTACTGAAGGAGTTCCAGAATTATTTATAAGATAAGATCCATATGTAAATTTGAAAGTGGTTTGATTACATGAGTTACCTTATTCTTTGTGGCATAGCTTTCTAGTCATCGTTCAAAGAGCAATAACTGTTGTGGCCACTATTAGTCAAGTTGGCAATTATGAACAATAAAATTTGCAAATCATGTTGATAAGGTGCTAAGAAAGATTCACAAACTAGCCTTGCTCTTGACATAATATATTTTCTAGTGGATACACAGTAGTGGGGGATTTTTGACACCAATACCGATAAATTTGTGAAGAAATAAAAAAATATAAGTCTAGAAGCCTCTTTGTATCCATTGGTATGACATCATCAGTATAACTATCTGGCATTGACACAAAATCTACAAAAAATTAGTGTTGGTATGTCCATTAGGCACTGATGCAAATAACACAAAAGGTTAGCATCAATGTACCCATTGGGCACTGATGCCATGGAATGCAAAATTTTGTTAATGGGGCAGAATGGGGATTACCCCATGATAAGTTCACATAAAAGAGATCAGATTTGTACAACATGAACCCTTGAAGGGGCAAGGAAGGGGCATGACTATACATTGCAAAATATATTACAAAAATTCCTTGGACATATATTGCAAAATATATTTGTACCCCATTTCCTTACTTAGATATAAACTACAGATAGCATGTTGTGCTTTTTTCTTGAGTACGTTAAGGGGTCTTCCTTTAAAAAGCTTCTGGATTTAAAAGCACAAGGCCCTAAACATTTATGAGCTTAACTTTTACGGTAGATGTTCCAACTTCCCTTGTATGTGAAAATACATCACAAATTAGAGAAAGATATACAAATAAACAAGGTTCCATGACTATCTATATGATAAAATCAAAATGAATATTTTGAACTGGTTTGATAGCATGAGTTACCATATTCTTTATGACAGAGCTTCTAGGTCATCTTTTAAAGATCACTCAGTGCAATAGCCAATCTCATTCAAGTTGGTGATTATTAACAATAAAAGTCAGTGAGATGTTGAGAAAGATTAACAAACTCGAATGCTCTCATAATATATCTTCATCGAGAATGTATACATATTCTATTCAAAATAAAAAAGCATGATTATGGCAGAGTGGGAGAGCTATCTCAATCCTAAACCAACATTGAACAACAAAGGGGGAGAGGTAAAACTCAACCCCTAACCTCTCAAACCACTATAGAATGTAGTAAGAAAAATCTAACAAGACCTCCTCCTGAAACATATCTTCTAAAGCTCTAGACAAGGATCTTTGCGATGCAACTAGCACTGCTAGAGTCACACAAGAATACCTTGAGCCAAAGGGGGGACAAATTTCTCTAACAAGATGAGTAAAAACCACCATTTGAGGGAACCTGTACCAAAACACAACCTAAAAGCTATTTTTAGCAAACAAGCGATGGAAAAAAGGAAATATGAACATGCCTACCTAGCAAGAGGAAGAAAGGGTACCACCACCAAAGAAGGAAACTCACCCCAATGTTGCTACTGTGGTGGCAAGAAACACCGAAACAAGAAATTACGATGGATGACCCATGATTTAACTCCCATCTTTTCTAAAAAGCTCCTCCTCCACCATGACAGTCAATGGGAGAGATGTACAATCCTCCAAGGTCTCACTACTACCATTATCCCCTTTTGTGATGCTATTCACTAACAGCTATTACTTAATTCATTGGTAAAAATGACATCTTTCGATATTTGTGCCAAAATGATGTAATAGTGAAAATTTTGTTGAAATATCCATTGATATTAGCCAACTCCAATATTACTATAAGTTTCTAGAAAGAAAGATTCAAATTAGCACCATAATAGGGGCCCCTAACGTTCCAAAAAAAAAAGTCATTAATTCGTTCATAGAAGCGAGGGGGGGCAAGGCCATGAATTAATGCTCCAGAAGCTTCTGTAGGAAGCTTCTGTGAGAAGCTTTTGCAGGAAGCTTCATTGAGAAGCTTCTACACCTATATATCCCACTGCCCAACAAAGTAGAGTAGGGATATATCCCACTGCCCAGTAGAGTAGAGTAGGGAGGGGAGATTGGGGAGGAGAGTGGGAGCGCAGAGCAAGGAGAGGCACAGAGTAGCGAGAGGTGAGGAAGAGCAAATTAATTAAGTAGGCTTAGGTTAATTAAAGTAGATAGCGATTAGGGGGGGTGGCGAGTGAACAAATTAATTGAATCAAGGAGCGAGTGGAACAAAACGTAGCATTAAAAAAAGCATCGATAATCTAAAGAAGCATTAATAAATTTGGAGAGTGTGGTCACCCTACACCTTGCAATAATGAAATAAAATACAAAAATATATTATATCAATGTTGTACTCCATTCTTTAATCAATCAAAGTCTCACTAGAATCGTCATTGTGATATTGATGCTGATCCTCTCGATTATTCATGTCTAGGTCTTGCACATATTTAGCACTTAGATAGAGGTCTCCAAGATTAGTATCTGAGAAACCATTTGAGGAACTCAAACTAAATTAATCAAAATTTGAGGTGCCTTCAACTAAGCACACATGCTTGGTATCAATTAGGCCTCACTTGAGCCAACCAGGAGGCCTTCAATCTACTTAAGCCTCCACTGTTCCATTTGCTTCATTGTTTCTCTTCTATCTCTCTCAGCTGTTTCCTCTTGACCTTTCTCCCTTGCACTCATCCTACAAACTTAGGCCTCCACTATTCCATTTCCTTCATTATTTCATATTCTATCCCTCTCGACCATAATTTTCCTCTCAACCTCTCTCTTGCACTCTTCCTGTAACTTTTATTTCCTCTCACAATGGATCCCTTGGACACACCGAGCTGAGAAAACATGTGTGCCTTAGGATCTATGGAGTGCTCTAAGGTGGATGGAACCTGTGTGGAAACATAATGAAGAGAGTGCTCATGACATGTACCTCAATTCAATTAGGTTCCAAGATAGATTAGCTTGGACTCATAAATAGAATCTTGAGTGTATGTGCATTTCTCTCTTGTACTCAACAATACATGATAGGCCTCTTATATAGAGAGTGCCCTTTGAATAGTCAACATCTGTGGGATCCTCTGATCCACATCTCTTCTTGTGGATATCCTCAATCCACATCTTCACATCATGTAGTCCACATCCTAGGGTGGCTAATTTAATTCTTTCCTTAGCACATACCTTAGCCTTTAATCTATGTGCTCATGGCACCATATCTCAACACCTCCCCTTGGTGCCATGATCCTTTGGCTACTGCAAGGTGGTCAGATGTGAGTTACATTCCATCACCTCCCCTTAGTGCATGCATTGCTGCTTAAGGTGGTCAAGTGTGGCTTTTACATGTCAATACCTCCCCTGGGTGCTTTCATAGCTACTCTCAGGTGGTCAGGCTTGATTTACAAAATATAGGCAAGGTTGGCAAGGTATTTGCTTCTCAATACATTCCATTTATGTCACCTTTTGGCTCATGGCTTGATGACGATGTATGTCTTCTTCGCTTGATGCATGATGCTTTGTTCTTTCATGTGCCTTAATGCTTTATGTGTGGATGCCATGCTTTCTGCTATGGTCATCTCATGCACTTGTGCTTTTGGCATGCTTATGACAATGATGTGTGCATTCATGCTTTGATTTTCCATTTGTTGCAAAGGTCTTACCAATTGATTTCTTTGAATATTGGCAGTGTCTAATTGCATACAATGATTCTGATTTGACAAGTGCGTAGAGCTCAAAAAGACGATCACTTTTCCTTTTTGGAGCATGTCCAAATTCTTCCTGGATTGGAAGTTACGCTTTATCGAAGCTTTTGTGAAGAAGAGGGCCTTTGATGATGTGGCACAGGGATTCATATGTTGAATTTCAAACTGTGCTTAACAAGGGGCTCTGTGCTTATGTGGCACTTGGTGATGTGGCAGTTAACCAATCCTGAACCTAAACCAGTTGATGCTAAACTTGACTGCTAGTGACTTAACTGAACCAGATAGTCTTAACCATGGTTCAGTATGCTTAACCACAATTACTTCCAATCTGCCATGTGGCACTCTATTGACCATTGCATTGCTAACCAAACCTTGAGACTTAACCAGACTGCACCATGGTTTGGTCCTATCTGCTACGTGTCGTTTTGGTAGAAACCTTAAGAGAATGAAAACTTTGAATTAAAAAAAAAAAGCCTATGGCGTCGAAGCAACGATGCGAAGAGGTGCGCTAGAGAAGGAGCTTGGCGGAGTCTGTTGTTCGTCTGAGTTCATGAGGGCTTTGCACTGGATGTGTGCGTTCCTGTGTTACCTACAATAGTTGTCTGGATGTGTGCGTTCCTGTGTTACCTACAATAGTTTTAGAAGGCTTCGTTGAAGGATTTGGGAGGCACTGCAGAGGGTCTTTGGAGCCGTTTGGCACGTAGCAGCAGGTCGTAGGTGGTGTAGGAGGAGCCACTGCTCACATCGGTTCTTTTGCTTTTGGAGCTACTAGTCCCGTTCGTGGGTGCTCAGGCTGAGAGAGTCGCTAGGCTGCAGATATGGAGCTATGGGGCAGTGCACGTTGGGAGCCAGATATGGCAATCGAGCATGGCTGTAGACAGAGTGGCTTGGGCTATATTGCGTTGTAGATGGAGCTGCCGTCACACCGTTGTGGAAGCTACCTTGGGGTCACCCTTGAGCAAATGGTCACTACAGATGGTCGTGGCAATCGAAGATCCAACGCGCATGCATACGAGTCCTTCACGAGGGTGGAAGAGCTATTTTGGCTAGTTGCAATTGCAGATGGAGTCGCTGGAGCTGAATCGCCCGTCATTGGAGAGGGAGTCTTTGTGGCTGGCGATGGCTGAAGCCTAGGAGTCAGAGTTGGAAGGCTTTGTGGCAACCTGTGTGCTTTGGAGGCTGGCTTGTTGAGATAGCTGCTGGGCTAGTTGATAAGCTTACAGAGATAGTGCTTGGCGGCTTCAAGGCTAGAAGCCTCGGCTGGTCGACTAGTCGATTTGGAGCACTGGAATGACAATAGATAGGAAACTTTTCTCAAAGCTCTCAACAAACTGAACAATGAGAGACTCTCTTTCTCACAATCTCTCTCTAAGAACAAGAAGAAGAACAACTCCTCATTGATCGATCTCACAAAATAGATCTCTAAAAGGAACTCTCTCTCTCTCTCTCTCTCTCTCTTCAAGAATGACGGAAATATCTCAAAGCAATGAGCATAATTTTCATTCAATGGACGGAGTTCTCTCAATCTAAAAAACTAAAACTAACCTAGGAGAAAACATGTGCTCCTAAGGCAAGCCTACAACTAATCTAGGAGACTTGACCCTCACTTGACCTAAGCTCTGATACCATGAGAAAACATGTGTGCCTTAGGATCTATGGAGTGCTCTAAGGTGGATGGAACCTGTGTGGAAACATAATGAAGAGGGTGCTCATGACATGTACCTCAAGTCAATTAGGTTCCAAGATAGATTAGCTTGGACTCATAAATAGAATCTTGAGTGTATGTGCATTTCTCTCTTGTACTCAACAATACATGATAGGCCTCTTATATAGAGAGTGCCCTTTGAATAGTCAACATCTGTGGGATCCTCTGATCCACATCTCTTCTTGTGGATATCCTCAATCCACATCTTCACATCATGTAGTCCACATCCTAGGGTGGCTACTTTAATTCTTTCCTTAGCACATACCTTAGCCTTTAATCTATGTGCTCATGGCACCATATCTCAACACGAGCTTCAAAACATGTTTGCACAGTCTGAGAAATTCTCACACACTCTTTCCTCCCCCTTTGCTAAGTGCAAGATCTCCTCACACAATCTTTCCTCCACCCTGCAGAATAGTGCGAGAGCTCCTCACATAATCTATCCTCTGTTGATCTTGAGATGGTGACATACGATAGCTCCTCTATTCCAAAACTCTTGTAGAAGGGGTGTTGGACATGTACTATGTTCCAACGACTCTATATCTTGATCTTCGATTTCATTCTCTACTTCCATATCTTCAAATATATGTTGGTTTCTATGTGCATCTTGAATCACAAACCACCACTGGTTGTCCAACCCATTAGGAAAAAAGGGAGCTCATGTTCAGGCCGTTTGGCCAGAATAAAAAATAGCTCTCAACCAATGACAAGAAGGCCAATGTTATGTTGAGAAGATTATAAAAAAAGAGAAAAAATTCAGAAATGTCTGAACAAGAAAATATTATTTATGCATAAACAACTCACTTATAAATAAAAAAACCTTTTCGAGATCATGTCAGGATTCTAAGACTGACATCAGATATTTCACAAAATATCATGGGCTGAAATGTAGTTTTCCCCTGCAAACTAGTCTTCTCTCTCTCTCTCTCTCTCTCATGATTTTTTCATCTTAGTTTCGTTAAGAAGCAAAAAATATTGCTATCAAAAGTTTATGTGCCTTAATGCAAATAGATATTTGAAACATTCGCCACGTTTTGAAACTTTTATGCAGAAAACTATAAAGTTTTGCTAGGATTTGCATGATTTATTTCTAAATTTAAAAGAAAATTTATAAAAGTGTATTATGTTCTATCAATATTGTGAAACTAAAAAAACTATCTTGATAAAATTTCACCCAGATTTTATATAAATATATGAGTATAGCTTCGATAAAAACATCCCTGCTCTCTCTCTCTCTCTCTCTATAAATAAATAAATAAATATATATAAACTATTACACACACACACACACACACACACACACACACACATTTTTCTATACTCTTTACACACACATATATATTGATCTCTCTCTCTCTCTCTCTCTCTCTCTCTCTCTCTCTCTCTCTCTTTCTCTCTCTATCTCTTTCTTTCTCTCTCTCCTCCGCCCTCCCTACCTCTCTCTCTCTCTCTCTCTCTCTCTCTATCTCTCCTTCTCTCTCTCTCTCTCTCTCTCTCTTCCCCCCGGTCCTTCCCACCCAAAATTTAACTACCTTACTTATGTCTTTTATTTTTTCCTAATAAATCCTAGTTTTTTGCTAATGTTCCTTACTATTAGGAATTCCCCCCCCCTGTGTTTATGTTTTAAATCTTTAAATTTATTTTCTTTTTTAAATCTCCCCCCTTTTTTTTCTTTTGTTCAAAAAATATTTTCTTAACCCCCCCTTATTTTATCTTTTTCTTTTATTTTTTGCTTTCCTTTTTAAAATTTTTAATCTATTCTACTTGCTTGCTCGTTTTTTTGGTTTTTTAAAGTAAAAAATTTCCTAAATGGAGAGGAAGGTGAAGAAGAAGAAGATGATGAAGAAGATGACATGGCATAAATGGGCTCAAGGAGGATCATAGTGCCCTGATACCATGTTGAAGAAGTGAAAGGAAAGCATGAAGCTGAACACGAAATAAAAGAATGCTTGCTTGCCTATGGAATGAAGAAAGGTGAGGTCCATATGCAGGCACCTCTACATGAACCACCAAGCTCCACAATCATCTCCTCAATCAGCTCCTAGAATCTCTCAATCATCCCATGTGGCATCCACCACCACCTAACTGTGCTTATGGACACCTAACTGTTCCTCTAGCACACACACATAGAGCCCAAGGTGTGCCTGGGGCTTACACCTTGAGATATCCCATCACCTATTTTGCGTAGGTCTACCAGAGTTAAGTATCCTATGGATAGGCTGAAATATGATGGATTTACAGCCATTCACTATGCCTATATGGTCAAAGTGATACATGAACCAGAACCCACTTCTTTTCTCCTTCTTTTGAGCAAGCCATCCGAAAAGAAAAATGGGAGAAAGCCATGGATGAAGAAATGGATGCCTTGGAAGCAAATGCTACATGGGAATTGGTGTCTTTGCCTAAATACAAGAATGCAATTGGCTGTAAGTAGCTTTATAAGGTGAAGCACAATGCAAATGGTTCTGTGAGCAGATACAAGGCAAGATTAGTTGTCAAGGGGTATGCACAGACATATGGCATTGATTATGAAGAAACATTCAGTCCGGTTACAAGGATGGCAACCATAAGGGCAATCATTGCTATGGCTGCATCAAAGGGATGGTCTTTACATCAGATGAATGTAAAGAATGCCTTCTTGCATGGTGATTTGCAAGAAGAGGTCTATATGGAGTAGCCACTAGGTTATGTGCATGCTGTTCATTCTGAGTTTGTTTGCAGGTTGAAGAAAGCCTTGTATGGCTTGAAGCAAGCACCTAGAGCATGGTCTGACAAGATAGGACAGTATCTTGTCACTATTGGCTTTCAGATTTCCAAGGCAGATTTCTCACTCTATGTGAGAAAAACAGAGAAAGGGATTATGCTGCTGGTCATTTATGTTGATGATTTGATCATCACAGGTGATAGTGATGAAGATATCCTTCATGTGAAAATGCTATTGAGGCAGAAGTTTGAGATGAAGGATTTGGGAGAGCTGCGCTATTTCTTGGGCATTGAGGTGATTAGATCACCAAGTGGGATACAGCTCTTGCAGAGGCAGTATGGACTAGACATGCTATCCAAATATGGGATGACAGGCTGTAAGCCTATTTCAGTTCCTTTGGAGCAGAATGTGAAGCTGAGCGCAGATGCAGGTGAGCTTCTGGAAGACCCTACTATGTACAGACGCATAGTAGGAAGTTTGATTTACATGACTATTACCAGGCCAGATTTGAGCTATCCTGTTGGGTTGGTAAGTCAGTTTATGCAGGCTCCAAGGAAAACACATTTGGATGCGGTTAGATGCATACTGAGGTATGTGAAGTCCACATTGCAGTATGGACTATTTTATGAGACTAGGGTTCAGATATAGTTGCATGGATACACTGATGCTGATTGGGCTGGTAGTATTTTTGATAGACGATTACCTGTGGATATGTGTTCTCTTTTGGGAGTGCTGCAGTCACTTGGAGCAGTAGGAAATAGCCTATAATTGCCTTGTCGAGCACAGAGGCTGAGTATAGGGGTGCAGCAATGGCTGCATGTGAGATAGCTTGGTTGCATAAGCTGCTTTATGATATGCATCAGTCTACAGATGGGCCAGTTGTCATTTATTGTGACAACATGAGCAGTATACACTTGGCAAATAACCTAGTCTATCATGCTAGAACAAAGCACATTGAGGTGCATTATCACTATGTGTGGGAGAAGGTTCTACTAGGTTTTATTGATCTAGTTTATGTCAGCATTGGAGGATCAGGTAGCTCACATATTTATGAAGGCATTGGGTGTAGACAAGCTGCACAAGTTTAGAGACCTGCTTGGTGTGTAGGAATCGGGATTGAGCTCGAGGGGGAGTGTTGAGATATCGAGCTCCACTCGTGATATGCCAAGGTGACCATTGTGCATTTATGTCACCGACTTGTTAGCTACAGATGCGGTTGGTACACTGTCCATGAATAATAGCTGGATGACAGCTGTCTTTACATACTCTAGTTAGTGGCTCAATTAGTATGCCACCTAGGTTAGCTGAGTTTGCTTTTAGACCCACATATAGGTTTCATCTATTCCTTTTGTACCTAGAGAGAGAGTTCTTTTGGCTTACACAACTAAGAAGAGGAAACTGTTTTCAGCATCCACCTTTGTGTGTATTCCCCCATTGTGTATGTGAGAAAGCTACAAGTGAGACTCCTTACTTCTCTCCCACTCTCCACACTGCATGGTGGCATGATCAGTGCGCCCTGTATGATTTGCTAACATTGATGTGGCCACATACAGAGGACTAAGCATGGATGATCAATATCCTGGTCATCGTTAGGCCATTGATCCATTTGCCCACGTGGTGTTGACAGAGCACTATAGGGAGGAGGCACAGAGAGCTTTGTTGCAGCAGGAGGGTGCTGATACTTCAGTGGTTGTAGCATGTGTTCTGTGACACTTCTCATATGGTGATTTCATGCCAGGTGATGAGGCACGAGTAGAGGAGGCACGTCGTATTGAGCGAAAGGCAGAGGTTCATATATCATTACAGCAGTGGGTGGAGCAGCAGCTTGGGCGGGGTCGAGACCAGCATCTTCTACTTGTAGAGACAATTACTTTTGATCCTTATTCTCAACCAAAACAAGTTGAATATATTCAAGAGGCCTACTGGAGCAAATTGAAAGGTGAGAAGAAGAAGAAGCAGAAGAAGAAGAAGAGAGAGAAACAAAGGGGGAGAAAATGATGGGGGCATAAATAGAAATTTAGCTTCAAGTTGAGAGAGAGAGAACGAGAAGACATGTGGGTGGCACCTGGACTACAAAGAAGGGACAACACGTGCAATTCTAATTTTCATGAAATAAATAAAACAAACATTTTCGCTTTGATGAGGTGGAATACCGTTACTTAGGGCCTTAGCACATGGATGGGGCTAGCATGGGTTTAGGATGGGATTATTTTTATCATCATTACTCCCATCCTACACCAAGTGGTCTAGGATGGGATTATTTTTATCATCATTACTCCCATCCTACACCAAGTGGTCTAGGATGGATTTAGAATGGGAGTAGCCACTTTCTCTCCCATCTTGGACTATGGCCTCTAGACCCTGGCAGCCAGAATGGGTTCCCCTTTTTTTGGGATTCAAAAACATGGAAGGATGACATGTGTCCTTGTCCCCATAAGGTCCCCACCTCTTAAACACATGAAATGATGCCATGTGTCCTCTTTCTCCTAAACCCATCCCTAGTTCTTTTTTTGTTAGCACATGGTGGGATGGGAATAGGATAGAAATATGCATGGGACCACTTGGGACCACCTTTTCCCATTCCCATCCTATTTCTTCCCATGTGCTAAGCCCCTTAGAGCCTTATCACATGGATGGGACTAGCATGGGTTTAGGATTAGAATTTAGGATTAGAATCTGGATTTGAGGCACGGGTATTTGCAGATGCATGACTTTGGGAGCTAGGGCACGCATACATAGAGGAGGCGAGGGAGGGAAATTTCTTTTCCAAGAATCAAGAGATTCATGTCAGTCAGGGATAGTCCCCATCATTTATGGTCCAGAAAAAATCCGGTAAGGACATCATGAGCACTCCAACACAGAGGGGGAGGGTTCAGTGCCTCAACCAACAACATCCCACCATAGAATCCTGCAGACACTTCCATGTCTGCCATGATAGCCATGTTGCAGGCTATGATGTAGATGTAACAGCAAAAATCCAAGGCTCTCTTCACCTGCATGATCCAACTTTCAGGAGATGCAGGAAGATCGTGAGCAGGCCGCCAGAGAGCACAGAAGACTTGCTAGGGAGGCAAAAGAAGAACATGATCGAGAGGCTCAGGAAGCATAAGAAGAATGCAATTGGGAAGCTCGAGAAGGTGAAAGGGTAGCTTGGGAAGCAAAAGACGAATGTGATAGAGAAGCTCGGGAAGCAGAGGAGCTCCAATAACATACTACTCGAGAATAGAAGGAAGAATGGTACCGACAGCTTCTCATTTCTCTACTCTAACTAGTGGGGGTGACATACAGAGACATCCACCTCTGACCACCTCAACATGGCATTGCCCCACAAAAAGGAGCACTCCCATTGGTACACCTCAAATACCTCACTTCATCCATTTTTATAACAAATACTAGCTTGCCTTCTATACAATGAAAGAGAAATACAATAAGGATATAGAAATGAGAAGAAATAAAGTTGAATGCAAAGAGGGAATTTCTCTTTACCTTCTTCTCTCATCCCATAGAATTTGACCATGGCTCTCTGCAAATTCTCTACATCCATGTAAACATTATTGAAAGCATTCATCTCAAATGTTTGGATGCCAGATTTATATTTACTCTTCCAAGTCATTGTGCCACTTACACAAGCACCGGTGGCTCGTGCAACATGCCCTCCTCTTCATCAGGATGAGGCTGGCCCATCTGATCCGGCTTTTTTGCCCAAGTGCACACAGCGGACGGTTGGGTAGTGGGTCATACAAGAGCCACGTCAGAGGATGACTAGAGGATCATATGTGGAGTTATTAGATTCTAATTTACGATGATTGTTCATGCTTCACACATATCTTGTTTAGGGATGCACTTCTGCACGGTGATGATGATGATGTACACATTCATTTTGGTACTTTCATGATGTTGTTCTTACTTTTATGATGTATGAGCATTTTGGTACTTTCATGATGTTGTTCTTACTTTGTTTATCTTAGTTTATAGTTTTTTCAAATCTAAAACATTCAAAATTAGGAGTATCATTTTGAATTTCAGATATCTCAATTCACACATCTAATACATAAGTTATTTGAAAAATAATGCCATGTGAAGTAATTCTAAACATTAAGCATTGAAAAGGTGTTCAAGTATAAGGTCTCTCTCTCTCTTTCTCTCTCTCTCTCTCTCTCTCTCTCTCGATCTCTCTCTTATGCTATGAACTTTATCATTTTGAATATCATATTGAATTTCGTATATATAATGCTTGTAATTATTACACTAATATTGTCACTAATTTTTGTAAATTGTACATTAAGAAAAAAATGTCAATGTTTAGCATGGAATGGTGGTCAATGGTAGTAACATGTGTCAAACATTAATACATGATTATGTACAATTGGTCCAAAATCATATAATACGTATATAATTTTTCATAGGTAGTCACTAGTAGGGAGTGCATGCAAAAATGCACGCATTATACCTTCCACACGGCACATGTACCAAATCGATTAGCAACCAAATCTTGCATGGATGTAGGTCTAGGGTAGCCTAAGAGATGTGCAAAGTTTCATCCCTAACAAATAAGTCCACATGCATATTTGGTCAGTGCGTGCACCATTTTTCATACGTAGTCACTAGTAGGGAGTGCATGCAAAAATGTATGCATTATACCTTCCACGAGGCACATACCAAAGTGATTGGCAACCAAATCTTGCATGGATGCAGGTCTAGGGTAGCCTAAGGTTTGTGCAAATTTTCATCCCCAACAGATAAGTCCACATGCATATTTGGTCAGTACGTGTGCCATTTTTCATACGTAGTCACTAGTAGGGAGTGCAAAAATGTAAGCATTATACCTTCCATGTGGCACATACCAAATCAATTGGAGACCAAATCTTGCAGGGATGTATATATAGGGTAGCATAAGGGCCATGCAAAGTTTCATCCCCAACAGATAAGTCCACATGCCTATTTGGTCGGTACGTTTGCCATTTTTCATACGTAGTCACTAGTAGGGAGTGCAAAAATGTACGCATTATACCTTCCACATGGCACATACGAAATTGATTGGCAACCAAATCTTGCATGGATGTAGGTCTAGGGTAGCCTAAAGGCCATGAAAAGTTTCATCACCAACAGATAAGTCCACATGCATATTTGGTTAGTATGTGCGCCATTTTTCATACGTAGTCACTAGTAGGGAGTGCATGCAACAATGTACGCATTATACCTTCCATGCAGCACATACCAAATCGATTGGCAACCAAATATTGCATGGATGTAGGTCTAGGGTAGCCTAAGGGCCATGTAGAGTTTCATCCCCAATAGATAAGTCCACATGCGTATTTGGTTAGTACGTGCACAAATTTTCTTAGTTACATTTTTAAAATGTCCTAAAGCACAAAACACAATGACACCGTAACTATTAATAAACAATTTTTTATTTTACAGAAACAACAAATCCCATTGAGAAGACAATGGACATCATGTATAAAATAGAATCTAATACAATGATGTGTATGAACGTGTATAAAACCATCATAGTGAAATATAAAATATGAGTCCATGAAAATTACAATGGTACACTCACACAGTGAGCCTATACATATCGAATACAAAAATATGCAATCAACTAGTGATACCCAATAAAAATCTATCTGATCAACTGATGATCCCCAAAACTATGATATGTAATGTGCTATCCTCAGTATCAGTTCTCATGCCAATAGTTGCAAGTATGCTCTTGTGATCCTCCACTGCAAGGTGCCATCGTGGAGTGAACATCGCCTTGTGAGTGCGAACATGACTCAAAGTAATCTTGATTGCAACAACAAGATGAGGATACATGTATGCCTCCTGATCCGCCATGTACTCCTGGAACTCAATATAATGACCATGCCTCTGTATCTGCTGAAAATAGTAGCCACCTATGATCATGCTATGAGCATCGAAGTGCATCCCATGCCCATCCACTGTATCCTCATTCAGCACACTCTCCGCCATAGAGCATCACAACCAGTAATAATCCACACGCTCCTCATTGCCCTTCCAAAACTGCTGTACGAAGGACCTAGTGGAATCATCCAACAATCGATCGCTACGAGGTGCACGAACACTCGAAGCCCAAAGAGCATCAGTCTCACTATCCTCTAGACTCTGCCTCCTAATCATGCCTACTCGCAATGTGCGCGGTGCAATCTGAAGAAGATGTGAGGTGCTACGCACATGGCCTATCATCTAAGGTCTACTAATGGCAGCCACAATAGCATGACATGCAGGCATTAGTGGAGTTCCTATGCTTAATAGAAGCATAGGAACGTCGAACACTGCTAAGGACCTCGCTACATACAACCCTATCTCTACGTGCACCAAGACCAGCAAGCCTCCTACACTTTACCAAGTCAGGGTGATCAATCAGGGATGTGAAGAGCAGATTGCAAAGCTAGCAAAAGGTCACTAAAAAAAGACTACACAATCTTGCTAGTATGACGATGGATAGTAGACTGCGGCAAGTTGCATCGTGAAGCAACACCGTTGCTACAAGGTGGGGCAAGGGGATCAATGGGAGATGGTAGGGTGGAGGGGGGAAGGGAGGCACTAAGGGGAAGGGGGGGAGGGGGAGGGGGAGGGGGGAGGGTGGAGGGGGAAGAGCTAGAGGTGGAGGGCAAAATGTCGGTGGTTAGGGGAAGGGTGGAGGCTAGAGGTAGGGGAGCGGATGAGGATGTGGAGGGAGGGACAATGGAGGTGGGGGTGGGGGTGGAGGTAGAGGTGGGATGTAGAGGTGGAGGTGGATCAGTGGTGGCAGTGTGAGCTCTAGCTCTAGAAGCTCTCTTGTGCTCGCGAGCCTTCCGCTTGCGGTCCCCGTCAACGAGATTTGGGGGGGGGTTCCTACATCTTTCACATCTACTAGCTCTACGGCTTTGAGAACCCATTCTCAATGAAAGTAGGATGGAAGGTGTGACAAAGTGATGGGGAGGCAAGAATGGCTAAGAATGGGTGAAATGAACCAAAACGTGGTGTCTTATAGAGAGCCTAAACTCATCCACTAGATTGCTCTTGATTATTATTGGTGGAGAAGGTGCTAAGACTGAAAATAATTGGCTACTAAAATTCCATTTTTTTTTGTTTTGAAACTAAATTTTGTGGTCTACTCAAATAAGTTGATTTTAATCATATTATATATGCATGGAATCTAATGTTAATTTTGAATATTTTCATCGTTTGATTTTATTTCAGTTTCATATTCACATAACATATGTGCCTATCTTGATTAATATTTTCGTTAATGCAATTTGAGAATAACCTATGTGATAAACCATGATAATTTGATAATTTTGCCACTTCCAAATATCTCCAAATACCTCGATCGTGGTCATAAATCATGACAATTTGATTATTTTGCGAGTTTTGGATACCTCCAAATACCTCGATCGTGGTCATAAACAATGACAATTTGATTATTTTGCCCCTTCCAAATACCTTGATCGTGGTCATAAACCCTGATCATGGTATTCTATGCTTCACGCACTCAAATCACCTCAAATACCTCGATCGTGGTCATAAACGTCAATCGTGGTATTCTATGCTTCACGCACTCAAATCACATGCATGTATAACTTACCATGCATGTTGATGATGTGGCTCGCCATCATCATGATGTGTATACATGTGGCTGATGTGGCACCATGCATGGTGATGATGTGGCAATATGGTGTGGAATATATGAGGCTCTTCCATGACGTGGAAATGTGATGTGGCATGATGAGTTGGCATTCATGAGGTGGTAGATTGACATGGCAAATTGAGGTGGAGGGATTGGTGATGTGGCAATGTTGATGAGGTATGCCAAGGTGGCAAGGTGTGATGACATGGCTCCAAGAGTTCCTATGATGTGGAATGATGAGGTGGCACATGTGGCTGATGTAGTAGCATGTGTGGCAATGTAAGGTGACATGACAACGAGTGATGTCACATCTCTTTGATGACATGGCACTATGCAGTCTAACAAGGTGGCATGGTGGCAAGGCAAAATAAATGACTCAGCCTTCCACATGGGCAGCATGCACACTCCAAAGGCTTGCCACTAGGGTCTGTGATGCTCCTAACCTACTTAAAAAATGTGGTGTGCTACTAAAATGCATGTATTTTATGATTTTATTTATTGTAAATAATTATTTATAATTAGATAAATCATTCAAATAATTACCAATAAATCAAGTTAAGCTCTACATGATGTAAAAAGACCACCTACAAAGTTTCAATAACATTTAATCTAAAATGAGTGAGAAATTTAGAATTTCATATGACACTCTTTGTTTGTGACAAAGGTGTGACTGCCCTAGAGCCATTTCATGTGTCACAAAGAAATTTTTTGTGCATGCATCAAATTTTCAATTAGACCATACCATTGTGTGCACAATAGCATGTGTGATGTTGTGTTTGAAGACTTCAAAGACTAGATCCGTAGGGAAGTAGGTGAGATTTGCAGTTGTGCCAAAAAGCTTGTTTTTCCACCTCCTAAGGATTGGGGAGTGAACAAAAAGTGGACACCCTTAGCTTGCTACCTCCCTAGTTAAAATTCGCTATTGGCCCATTTTAAAATGCCCCTGGGCTAATTAAAACACGTTCAAAACATTTTAATCCTACCACAAATCCCTAAGTGATTTAGTTAAATATGTACTTTTTATTAATTAACCCCAATGATTTTTTAAACACCTTTTGTCAATAGGTTCTTCAAAGAAGGGAAATTAGAATTTAATGTAGAGAGATCCTAGCAAGATCCATCATGTGAGATTATTGAGATAACTCAAAATTGATAACTACAAGTATTCAAAACTATTTTTTTCTTTACATTTGAGAAGATAGGGAACTAATTTGTTTCTAAACTATCATAAAATGTAAATAGGATATTGTTTCTCTGTCCTAATAAGTTACTGCTTTTCAAGAAGCCAGTTTATTTGACAATTAATTCAACGGAGTCATGGGATAGAAGCTATTTTGCAATCATCTCTTTAGTAGACACTATCATGACTTGGAAGCGAGACAGAGTGAATTGGTCATTCTTTGTAAACTCTAATGAGGAGTAAGAATAGCAGTGGTCCAATGGGCACACTATCATGAATTAGAAGTGAGACATAGTGAATTGGTCATTCTTTGTAAACTCTAATGAGGAGTAAGAATAGCAATGGTCCTATGGGCACATGTACAATGACTTTGTTATTATATAGATCAGTTGTAACTTTAGTCTTTGGGTCTAATCCCAACATTGTACACGCTTTTGAAATATATACCTATATTCATGAGTCAACTCTCTCTCTCTCTCTCTCTCTCTCTAGCAAAGGACCATTTTAAAGAAATTTGTTATACATGTGTGAGTGTCAAAAGAAGTTAACATATATTAGTGTCTAAAATCACTCATCAATGGGTGTACAATTTGAAATCATATTAGAGGTGGAAGCTGATCATCTTCACATGGAGGGTCTAGTGTAGGTGGGGCATGGGGGTCCTCAGTTTGTGGAGGGCCCTTAGGCAGGGGATAAGTATCCTCAATTTGGGACTGAAGGTACACCAACTATATGTGGGGGTTAAAGGCCACTGTCCTGAGACTGTGCCTTAACCCCGGCTATGTACAATACTCAACCACATATATATATATATATATATATATATATATATATGTATGTATATATATATGTATATATATATGTATATATATATATATATATATATGTATATGTATATATATATGTATATGTATATGTATATGTATATGTATATGTATATATATATATATATATGGATGACATAGAAGATTAGGGTGTTTTGGACCCACCAAAAACTTGTGTGGCTCTCTTCTGGCTGTCCCCCTCTCTCACCCTCTTTCATTTTGCTTCCGTTGAGAGCACTCTCAACTGGTATCAAAGCTTAGGTGGTCTATCTAATGCTTATGGGCGGTCTAGCTAAGCCCGTGTGCATGCCTAGAGCTAGAGTTTGCTACTGTAGCTCTATGGGAGGAAGGAGAAGCTCCATGGGAAGCTCTGTGGGTGACTTTACCTACATCCTAGTGTACAAAGACCTAGAAGGAACTTTTGGAAAAGTAATTTTGGTTTTTTTGAGTGTTTTTTTTGCAAGCCTATAGTGGTTTTGGAGAAAAAAGACGTTTTTTGATGATTCTGCTGTTCCTTTCGACGACGATTGAGAGTTCGAAATGACTTGCAGAGGAAACCATTACCCGATTTTGGTATCCATTACACTTCAAGAGTTTAAAAACCCCTTCATTCTTGAATTTGGGATCATTTTGTTGGATTTCTGACTCACTGTCTCTACTTCAACGCTTTTTTGCTAATGTGTTGGGACTAATGTTTGAAGCAACCATTCACAGATCTATCAGTTTTGGTGGACTCAAGAGGTCCTAAAATTTCTATGTTGCTCATCATTTGCACTCCGGAGGTTTTTACAACAAGTAGATCATGTTTCTCTCTCAAAAATCCATTCAAAGGTCCAACCTTTGATTTTTTGATATGTGGCATTTTTAAATTGAACCTTAGGCCTTTGCAGCTTTTTGACTTGGGTTTACTTCACATCTAGAGTGATTTTTTGAAGTATTCTTTGAGCTATAAAAAGCATAGGTCATGTCATTGATGTCGTGTATGCAAAGATTGCAGTGGTTTTGAGGCATCTCAGGTTTTACTTTCAGTAGAGCGACCATTGCCTTGAGGCTGTAATTTTAAGCATACTTTATGTAGATAACTCTAGTTGCAGTTGGAGCCATGTGCGCTCCTTCGTGGTGTGCATTGGGTTGTACTGGATGCTTTACAGGCCATTTAGATGCATTGCAATCCTTGTTGGATGCACTCATAGGCCCAGATTGCCCTATGGGATGCTTTATTGATCAACGTTTAGCACACAGATGCTATTTTATGCTGAGGGATAGCTTTGACACATTACAGTTGATGCACAAATAGTGCTATGCTCTCTTGGATGAGACATTATTGATGCTTATGCCCATGGACGGTGTTTATGCTTGAGGTATTTGGCTCTTGTTGGCATTGGGTTTGCCATTGTTTTGTCATTGTAGGTTGAAATTTTTATTGGGCTAGATTTGCTCATATGGATACATAGTATATGCACATGAGTCAATTGTATTTTTTGATTCTTTGAGCCTTTGAGGTTTGGTGATACTACCTTCCATTGTGGCATACATATTTGAGTGCACCTGGTATTTGGTGTGTTTTCTCTCTTGCAGGCACTAGCATTTGGGATTTCGCTTTCATGGCATCCTCTTCCATGTCTGAAAATGAGTTTTTAAGCATTAAAAAGTTTGATGGGATAAAATTCTATGGAAAGAACATATAAGGGATGTGCTTATTCAAAAGAAGAAGATTAAACCTTTGGAAGGGATTGCAACTAAGCTTGTAGCAATGTCTAAGGATGATTGGAATGAGTTGGATGAATTAGCAAAGTCTACCTACAGAGTTTCTTACCACTTCAGATGATGCATATTCCCAGGATTGGATTTTGGATTCTGGTGCTTCATTCCATGTTACTCCCCATAGGAAATGGTTCTCCATTTATGACAGTGGAAAGATAAGTTGTGTGCATCTCGGAAATAATTATGCATGTGACATAGTGGGAGTAGGTGACATAAAGTTCTCTTTCGCAAATGGGTCTACATTTGTTTTGAAAAATATGAGACATGTGCCTAAGTTGACCACAAGTCTCATTTCAGCGGGGTCAGCTAGATGATGCTGGTTTTCATACCATATTTGGTTTTGGGAGTTGGAAAATTAAGAAGGGCTCTATGCTTTTGGCCAGTGGTGCCAAGTGTGGGACTCTATATCCCTTACATGTATCAAGGGTCTGATCATGTTGTTGCAATAACTGAGCAGCCAAGTACTCCTTTGTGGCATTTTCGATTGGGCCATATGAGCCAAAATGGAATGAAACTCTTATGCATTTGGGTTATGTAACACATTTGAGTTTTTCTGACTTTAAATTTTGTAAGCATTGTCTCTATGGGAAGCAGACTAAATTAGCCCATAAAATAAGGGGAAAGAAAAAGCTTGAAAAACTTGATTTGGTGCATTCAGACGTATGTGCTCCCATGCCTACATGGTCATTAGGTGGGGCTGAATACTATGTAACATTCATTGATGATGCAACTATGAAGATAGTGGGAGAGAAGGAAGGAGTCTCACTTGCGGCTTTCTAACATACACAATGGGGGAATACACACAAAGTTGGAGGCTGAAAACATTTTTCCTCTTCTTAGTTGTGAAAGCCAAAAGAACTCTAGTACAAAGAAATAGAAGAACCCTATATGTGGGTCTCAAACGAAACTCAACTAACTAAGGTGGCATACTAACTGAGCCACAAACTAGAGTACATAAGGATAGCTATCATCCAGCTATAGCCTCCACCTTTGTGTGTACTCCCCCATTGTGCTTGTGAGAAAGCCTCAAGTGAGACTCCTTCCCTCTCTCCCACTATCTTCACATGATCTACCTTCTCTTTTCCTATTCGTGATACCTGCATACCACTATCTGCATTGCTTTGAGGAGATTCTCCTTATCTCAATCTGCCTGTCCATGGCGAAGTATGTGAACCACTGCTAGGGGACACTACAGGTCCACTAATATTTTGTGATTGCTGTTGTGAATTCTGTGCAACATTACCATTTTGTGCATCTACATCATTAATCAAATTTACTGGTTTAAATCAACTGCTCATCTCATAAAAAACAACATCTTTGCTCATTGTAAACTTACGAGTAGAATTTGCATGGGTGGTGTACCAACCGCATTTGTAGCTAACAAGTCAGTGACATAAATGCACAACGGTCACCCTGGCATATCACGAGTGGAGCTCGATATTTCAACACTCCGCCTCAAGCTCAATCCCAATTCCTACACACCAAGCAGGTCTTTGAACTTGCGCAGCTTCTCTGTGCCCAATGCCTTCATGAATATGTTAGCTACCTGATCTTTTGTGCTGACATAAACTAGATTAATAAGACCTAGTAAAACCTTCTCCTGCACATAGTGATAATGCACCTCAACGTGCTTTGTTCTACCTTTTTCGAGTTTGGGAGCAAATCTCTGTAGGTAGCACAGCCGGAAGTGCAAGAGTGCACTGTCTCAGATTGAGACGCCCTTCGCAGTGTGGCAAGAGGGCATTATATGCTGCGGGATAGGGCAAAGCCCTAGGTGACTTTATTTTTCTGATTCGAGGTCATTTCGGGGCCCGTTTGGGAGGCGGAAGTTCTCCACAGGCACTCAGAAAAAGGCCCTGTTTTTGTTGTGCGACCACTGTTCTGCAGGTCGGTGAAAAGTTGCCACAAAAATTGCATCCGTATGCCTGTGCGTAGAGACATTGGGAGTTGTAGATTCATGCTTGTTGCCTGTTGATGCAAAATCGTCACTAGGAAGTGACTGTGTGGTGAAATACCACTTTCGTCAGTTTTGTAGATCTGCCCGTGTGAGGCAAAAGCTGTGTTTTTTGCAGTGAGAGAATATTTTGCAGTGTTCTGTAATGGCATCTGATTCTCTTTCACAAATTGTCATTGAAAAGCTTGACAAGAACAACTTCCAGGCATGGAAGTTTAGAATGACGAATTTCTTGATGGGAAAAGGCTATTGGGAGTTCATTACAGGAAATGAAGAAGAACCTGTTCTTCCTAATGTTCCCAATCAATAGGAAATGCAGGCATTTAAAGGATGGCATGAGAGAGCCAGAAAAGTTATGTACTGGCTGTCTATCAGTATTTCAGATTCAATGATTGTGCATATTTAGGATGAAAGTACGCCAAAGGTGGCATGGGATACTTTGGCTAAAATGTACACAGCACAAATACACAGGCCAGGAAAATGTAGCTCAAGCAGGAGCTGCACAATGTGCAGAGAGAAAATATGAGCATCAATGACTACCACATGAAGGTGAAGAAAATTGCGGATGCACTTGCTTCCATTGGGTCGCCAGTGGATGATGACGATTTAGTTTCTATGACCTTGAATGGTCTAGGAAAGGATTATGCACAGTTCCGGACATCCATTGCCGTCCGTGAAAAATTTTCTGATTTTGAGGAGTTGATTGCTCTTCTAATTTCTGAAGAGCAGAGAAATGGTGGTGCATCTTCTTCAGCAGGAACTTCAAAAGAAACTGTCTTCTACTCAAATGCTGGCAGAGGTAGAGGCAGAGGTAGAGGAGGCCGATCTGCAGGCCGTGGTAGAAATCACAATATGCAGCAAATGCAAGAAAACCAGTCCTATGCAGGAGGACGTGGTAACTCTAGAGGCAGGGGGAGCCAAAGAGGCCGTGGTGGATGGCAGAGAGGCCAAAATGCAAACAGCAATGTTGAATGCTACTACTGTGGCAAAATGGGTCATATGGCTAAGGACTGCTATAAAAAGCAGAATGACATTATGAATGGAAAACTACAACAAGGCAATTATGCATCCTCTAGTAGATAGGGTGATGACAGAAATGAGCATTTGTTTATGGTACAACATATGACCAATTCTGTGACAAGTGCAGAAGAACAAAACGATGTGTGGTATGTTGACTCAGGGGCGTCAAACCACATGATAGGTCATGCAGAATGGATGCAAGATGCAAGGAAAATGGAAAAGCCAGGATTTGTGGAGACTGGTGATGATACTGCACATCCTATTGTGCAGATTGGCAAAATTCCTTTGTCTATGCAGGATGGGAAAAAGAAATACTTGTCTGATGTATTTCATGTCCCGAACATCACCAAGAACCTAGTTTCTGTTGGTCAGATGGTTGAGCAGGGCTTGCAGGTCAGATTTAATCATCATGGATGCTTTGTTGAGGATATGAAAAATAATGGTCGCTTGATAGCAAAAGGAAAGAAGAAGGGCAGGATGTTTACGTTGGATGCGGACATGCCTGAATTGAGTGCAGCAATGTTTGCACATGGGACCGGTGTAGTTGCAGATATTGATATCTGGCACAAACGCATTGGTCATGTTAATATACAGCGACTTAAATCAATGCAAGCCCAAAATATTGTCGCAGGATTGCCTAAATTCAAGGTTGCAGAAATGCACAAGGTTTGTGAAGCCTGTCAATTTGGGAAACAGGCAAGGAAACCTTTTCCTAGGCATGTTCAAGAGAGTAAAAAGCCATTGGAATTAATCCACTCTGATGTGTGGACTATTAAAGCTGCATCTATTGGAGGCTGTCACTATTTTGTCACATTTATTGATGACTTCAGTAGAAAACTTTGGGCGTATTTTATGAAGAAGAAAAGTGAAGTGTTTGGGCACTTCAAAGCTTTTAAAGCTATGGTTGAAAAAGAAACAGGCCTGCAAATAAAATGCCTAAGGTCAGATGGAGGGGGAGAGTACCTCTCAAATGAGTTTGCAAGGTTCTTGTAGGAGCATCGTATAAAGCAGCAATAGTCATGTAGTCATACCCCACAGCAAAATGGAATTGCAGAAAGGAAAAACAGGCATATTGGAGAGGTATCTCAGGCTATGCTAAATGAAAAAGATCTACCAGATTATTATTGGGCTGAAGCAGTTGCTACAGCAGTTTATATAATGAACAGGACTCCCACTGCAGCAATACATGGCATGACGCCAGAGGAGATGTATACTGGTAGGAAACCAGATATTTCTCATTTGAAAATTTTTGGTTGCATTGCCTATGTCCATGTGCCAGATGAGTTGAGGTCCAAGTTGGATCCAAAAGCTGAGAAGTGCATCTTTATTGGTTACCCATTGGTTATTCTCTGCAGCAGAAAGGGTATAGATGCTATAACCCTTCTACTCGTAAGTTTACAGTGAGCAGAGATGTTGTTTTTGATGAGATGAGCAGCTGGTATAAACCAGTAAATGTGATGATTGATGTAGATGCACAAAATGGTAATGCTGCACAGAATTCACAGCAGCAATCACAAAATATTAGTGGACCTAGAGTGTCCTCTAGCAGTGGTTCACATACTTCGCCATGGACAGGCAGATTGAGATCAGGAGAATCTCCTCAAAGCAATGCAGGGAGTGGTATGCAGGTATCACGAAAAGGAAAAGAGAAGGTAGATCAGCCCATGTTTGATGTGAATGCAGGTCACTCTTGTGTGGATGGTGAATCCAGTGGCTCAGAACAGAGCATTGATGATGAGTTGGGTATTCCTTCTGTTGTTACACCTGGAGTAAGGAAGACCAGGGATGTTTGAGAGCACCTGGAAGTGAGCCTATTTTGCGCAGGTCTACCAGGGTTAGGTATCCTGTGGATAGGCTGAAATATGATGGATTTACAGCCATTCACTATGCCTATATGGTCAAAGTGATACAGGAACCAGAACCCACTTCTTTTGAGCAAGCCATGGGAAATGAAAAATGGGAGAAAGCAATGGATGCCTTGGATGCTAATGCTACATGGGAATTGGTGCCTTTGCCTAAAGACAAGAATGCAATTGGCTGTAAGTGGGTTTATAAGATCAAGCACAATGCAGATGGTTCTATGAATAGATACAAGGCAAGATTAGTTGTCAAGGGGTATGCATAGACATATGGCATTGATTATGAAGAAACCTTCAGTCCGGTTGCAAGGATGGCAACCGTAAGAGCAGCCATTGCTATGGCTGCATCATAGATAAATGTAAAGAATGCCTTCTTGCATGGTGATTTGCAAGAAGAGGTCTTTATGGAGCAGCCAGTAGGTTATGTTCATGCTACTCATCCTGAGTTTGTTTGCAGGTTGAAGAAAGCCTTGTATGGCTTGAAGCAAACACCTAGAGCATGGTCTGACAAGATAGGACAGTATCTTGTCACTATTGGCTTTCAGATTTCGAAGGCAGATTTCTCACTCTATGTGAGAAAAACAGAGAAAGGGATTATGTTGCTGGTCATTTATGTTGATGATTTGATCATCACAGGTGATAGTGATGAAGATATCCTTCATGTGAAAATGCTATTGAGGCAGTTTGAGATGAAGGATTTGGGAGAGCTGCGCTATTTCTTGGGCATTGAGGTGATTAGATCACCAAGTGGGATACAGCTCTTGCAGAGGCAGTATGGACTAGACATGCTATCCAAATATGGGATGACAGGCTGTAAGCCTATTTCAGTTCCTTTGGAGCAGAATGTGAAGCTGAGCGCAGATGCAGGTGAGCTTCTGGAAGACCCTAATATGTACAGACGCATAGTAGGAAGTTTGATTTACATGACTATTACCAAGCCAGATTTGAGCTATCCTGTTGGGTTGGTAAGTCAGTTTATGCAGGCTCCACGAAAACCGCATTTGGATGCGGCTAGACACATACTCAGGTATGTGAAGTCCACATTGCAGTATGGACTATTTTATGAGGATGGGGTTCAGATACAGTTGCATGGATACACTGATGCTGATTGGGCTGGTAGTATTTCTGATAGATGATCTACCAGTGGATATGTGTTCTCTTTTGGGAGTGCTGCAGTCACTTGGAGCAGCAAGAAACAGCCTACAATTGCCTTGTCAAGCACAGAGGCTGAGTACAGGGGTGCAGCAATGGCTGCATGTGAGGTAGCTTGGTTGCATAAGCTACTCTATGATATGCATCAGTCTACAGATGGGCCAGTTGTCATTTATTGTGACAACATGAGTAGTATACACTTGGCAAAGAACCCAGTCTTTCATGCTAGAACAAAGCACATTGAGGTGCATTATCACTATGTGCAGGAAAAAGTGTTACTAGGTCTTATTGATCTAGTTTATGTCAGCACAGAGGATCAGGTAGCTGACATATTCACGAAAGCATTGGGCGTAGAGAAGCTGCGCAAGTTCAGAGACCTGCTTGGTGTGCAGGAATTGGGATTGAGCTCGAGGGGGAGTGTTGAGATATCGAGCTCCACTCGCGATATGCCAGGGTGACCGTTGTGTATGTATGTCACCGACTTGTTAGCTAGAGATGCGGTTGGTACACCGCCCATGAATAATAGCTGGATGACAGCTATCCTTATCTACACTAGTTCGTGGCTCAGTTAGTATGCCACCTTAGTTAGTTGAGTTTGGTTTGAGACCCACATATAGGGTTCTTCTATTTCTTTGTACTTGAGTTCTTTTGGCTTTCACAACTAAGAAGAGGAAAAGTGTTTTCAGCCTCCACCTTTGTGTGTACTCCCCCATTGTGCTTGTGAGAAAGCCTCAAGTGAGACTCCTTCCCTCTCTCCCAGTATCTTCACATGATCTACCTTCTCTTTTCCTATTCGTGATACCTGCATACCACTATCTGCATTGCTTTGAGGAGATTCTCCTGATCTCAATCTGCCTGTCCATGGTGAAGTATGTGAACCACTGCTAGGGGACACTACAGGTCCACTAATATTTTGTGATTGCTGTTGTGAATTCTGTGCAACATTACCATTTTGTGCATCTACATCATCAATCACATTTACTGGTTTAAATCAACTGCTCATCTCATAAAAAACAACATCTTTGCTCATTGTAAACTTACGAGTAGAATTTGCATGGGTGGTGTACCAACCGCATTTGCAGCTAACAAGTCAGTGACATAAATGCACAACGGTCACCCTAGCATATCACGAGTGGAGCTCGATATTTCAACACTCCGCCTCAAGCTCAATCCCAATTCCTACACACCAAGCAGGTCTTTGAACTTGCGCAGCTTCTCTGTGCCCAATGCCTTCATGAATATGTTAGCTACCTGATCCTCTGTGCTGACATAAACTAGATTAATAAGACCTAGTAAAACCTTCTCCTGCACATAGTGATAATGCACCTCAAGGTGCTTTGTTCTAGCATGATAGACTAGGTTATTTTCCAAGTGTATACTACTCATGTTGTCACAATAAATGACAACTGGCCCATCTGTACTGATACATATCATAAAGTAGCTTATGCAAGCAAGCTACCTCACATGCAGCCATTGCTGCACCCCTGTACTCAGCCTCTATGCTCGACAAGGCAACTGTAGGTTGTTTCTTGTTGCTGCAAGTCACTGCAGCACTCCCAAAAGAGAACACATATCCACTGGTAGATCATCTATCTGAAATACTACCAGCCCAATAAGCATCAGTGTATCCATGCAATTGTATATGAACCCCAGTCTCATAAAATAGTCCATACTGCAATGTGGACTTCACATACCTGAGTATGTGTCTAGATGCATCCAAATGCGGTTTCCTTGGAGCCTACATAAAATGACTTACCGATCCAATAGCATAGCTCAAATCTGGCCTGGTAATAGTCATATAAATCAAACTTCCTACTATGCATCTATACATAGTAGGGTCTTCTAGAAGCTCACTTGCATCTACACTCAGCTTCACATTCTACTCCAAAGGAACTAAAATAGGCTTACAGCCTATCATCCCATATTTGGACAGCATGTCCAATCCATACTGCCTCTGCAAGAGCAGTATCCCACTTGGTGATCTAATCACCTTAATGCCCAAGAGATACTGCAGCTCTTTCAAATCCTTCATCTCAAACTTTTGCTTCAATAGCATTTTCACATGAAGGATATCTTCATCACTATCACCTGTGATGATCAAATCATCAACATAAATGACAAGCAGCATAATACCTTTCTCTATTTTTCTCACAGAAAGTGAGAAATCTGCCTTGGAAATCTGAAAGCCAATAGTGACAAGATACTATCCTATCTTGTCAGACCATGCTCTAGGTGCTTGCTTCAAGCCATATAAGGCTTTCTTCAACCTGCAAACAAACTCAAGATGAACAGCATGAACATAACCTGGTGGCTGCTCCATAAAGACCTCTTCTTGCAAATCACCATGCAAGAAGGCATTCTTTACATCCATCTAATGTAGAGACCATCCCTTTGATGCAGCCATAGCAATGACTACTCTTACAGTTGCCATCCTTGCAACCGGACTGAATGTTTCTTCATAATCAATGCCATATATCTGTGCATACCCCTTGACAACTAATCTTGCCTTGTATCTGTTCACAGAACCATCTGCATTGTGCTTGACCTTATAAACCCACTTACAGCCAATTGCATTCTTGTCTTTAGGCAAAGGCACCAATTCCCATGTAGCATTTGCTTCCAAGGCATCCATTTCTTCATCCATGGCTTTCTCCCATTTCTCTTTTCCCATGGGTTGCTCAAAAGAAGTGGGTTCTGGTTCCTGTATCACTTTGACCATATAGGCATAGTGAATGGCTGTAAATCCATCATATTTTAGCCTATCCACAGGATACCTAGCTTTGGTAGACCTGCACAAAATAGGCTCACTTCTAGGTGCTGTCAAAACACATCAATGCTCTGTTCTGAGCCACTGGATTCACCATCCACATAAGAGTGACCTGCATTCACATCAAACATGGGCTGATCTATTGAGATATCGAGCTCCACTCGCAATATGCCAGGGTGACCGTTGTGTATTTATGTCACCGACTTGTTAGCTGGAGATGCGATTGGTACACCGCCCATGAATAATAGCTGGATGACAGCTATCCTTATCTACACTAGTTCGTGGCTCAGTTAGTATGCCACCTTAGTTAGTTGAGTTTGGTTTTGAGACCCACATATAGGGTTCTTCTATTTCTTTGTACTTGAGTTCTTTTGGCTTTCACAACTAAGAAGAGGAAAACTGTTTTCAGCCTCCACCTTTGTGTGTACTCCCCTATTGTGCTTGTGAGAAAGCCTCAAGTGAGACTCCTTCCCTCTCTCCCACTATCTTCACATGGTATCAGAGCCTTGTTCGTGGTAAGGAGCTCAAGAAAGCAAACCAAGTTCACAGTGTCCTGGTAAGAGGACCAGTGTTGCTTTCCTTTTTCGAGTTTGGGAGCAAATCTCTGCAGGTAGCACAGCCGGAAGTGCAAGAGTGCACTGTCTCAGATTGAGATGCCCTTCGCGGTGTGGCGAGAGGGCATTATATGCTGCGGGATAGGGCAAAGCCCTAGGTGACTTTATTTTTCTGATTCGAGGTCATTTCGGGGCTCGTTTTGGAGGCGGTAGTTCTCCACAGGCACTCAGAAAAAGGCCCTGTTTTTGTTGTGCGACCACTGTTCTGCAGGTCGGTGAAAAGTTGCCACAAAAATTGCATCGTATGCCTGTGCGCAGAGACATTGGGAGTTGCAGATTCATGCTTGTTGCCTGTTGATGCAAAATCGTCACTAGGAAGTGACTGTGTGGTGAAATACCACTTTCGTCAGTTTTGCAGATCTGCCCGTGTGAGGCAAAAGCTGTGTTTTTTGCAGTGAGAGAATATTTTGCAGTGTTCTGTAATGGCATCTGATTCTCTTTCACAAATTGTCATTGAAAAGCTTGACAAGAACAACTTCCAGGCATGGAAGTTTAGAATGACGAATTTCTTGATGGGAAAAGGCTATTGGGAGTTCATTACAGGAAATGAAGAAGAACCTGTTCTTCCTAATGTTCCCAATCAATAGGAAATGCAGGCATTTAAAGGATGGCATGAGAGAGCCAGAAAAGTTATGTACTGGCTATCTATCAGTATTTCAGATTCAATGATTGTGCATATTCAGGATGAAAGTACGCCAAAGGTGGCATGGGATACTTTGGCTAAAATGTACAGCACAAATACACAGGCCAGGAAAATGTAGCTCAAGCAGGAGCTGCACAATGTGCAGAGAGAAAATATGAGCATCAACGACTACCACATGAAGGTGAAGAAAATTGCGGATGCACTTGCTTCCATTGGGTCGCCAGTGGATGATGACGATTTAGTTTCTATGACCTTGAATGGTCTAGGAAAGGATTATGCACAGTTCCGGACATCCATTGCCGTCCGTGAAAAATTTTCTGATTTTGAGGAGTTGATTGCTCTTCTAATTTCTGAAGAGCAGAGAAATGGTGGTGCATCTTCTTCAGCAGGAACTTCAAAAGAAATTGTCTTCTACTCAAATGCTGGTAGAGGTAGAGGCAGAGGTAGAGGAGGCCGATCTGCAGGCTGTGGTAGAAATCAGAACATGCAGCAAATGCAAGAAAACTAGTCCTATGCAGGAGGACGTGGTAACTCTAGAGGCAGGGGGAGCCAAAGAGGCCGTGGTGGATGGCAGAGAGGCCAAAATGCAAACAGCAATGTTGAATGCTACTACTGTGGCAAAATGGGTCATGTGGCTAAGGACTGCTATAAAAAGCAGAATGACATTATGAATGGAAAACTACAGCAAGGCAATTATGCATCCTCTAGTAGACAGGGTGATGATAGAAATGAGCATTTGTTTATGGTACAGCATATGACCAATTCTGTGACAAGTGCAGAAGAACGAAACGATGTGTGGTATGTTGACTCAGGTGCGTCAAACCACATGATAGGTCATGCAGAATGGATGCAAGATGCAAGGAAAATGGAAAAGCCAGGATTTGTGGAGGCTGGTGATGATACTGCACATCCTATTGTGCAGATTGGCAAAATTCCTTTGTCTATGCAGGATGGGAAAAAGAAATACTTGTCTGATGTATTTCATGTCCCGAACATCACCAAGAACCTAGTTTCTGTTGATCAGATGGTTGAGCAGGGCTTGCAGGTCAGATTTAATCCTCATGGATGCTTTGTTGAGGATATGAAAAATAATGGTCGCTTGATAGCAAAAGGAAAGAAGAAGGGCAGGATGTTTACGTTGGATGCGGACATGCCTGAATTGAGTGCAGCAATGTTTGCACATGGGACCGGTGTAGTTGCAGATATTGATATCTGGCACAAACGCATTGGTCATGTTAATATACAGCGACTTAAATCAATGCAAGCCCAAAATATTGTTGCAGGATTGCCTAAATTCAAGGCTGCAGAAATGCACAAGGTTTGTGAAGCCTGTCAATTTGGGAAATAGGCAAGGAAACCTTTTCCTAGGCATGTTCAAGAGAGTAAAAAGCCATTGGAATTAATCCACTCTGATGTGTGGACTACTAAAGCTGCATCTATTGGAGGCTGTCACTATTTTGTCACATTTATTGATGACTTCAGTAGAAAACTTTGGGTGTATTTTATGAAGAAGAAAAGTGAAGTGTTTGGGCACTTCAAAGCTTTTAAAGCTATGGTTGAAAAAGAAACAGGCCTGCAAATAAAATGCCTAAGGTCAGATGGAGGGGGAGAGTACCTCTCAAATGAGTTTGCAAAGTTCTTGCAGGAGCATCGTATAAAGCAGCAATAGTCATGTAGTCATACCCCACAGGAAAATGGAATTACAGGAAAGGAAAAACAGGCATATTGGAGAGGTATCTCAGGCTATGCTAAATGAAAAAGATCTACCAGATTATTATTGGGCTGAAGCAGTTGCTACAGCAGTTTATATAATGAACAGGACTCCCACTGCAGCAATACATGGCATGACGCCAGAGGAGATGTATACTGGTAGGAAACCAGATATTTCTCATTTGAAAATTTTTGGTTCCATTGCCTATGTCCATGTGCCAGATGAGTTGAGGTCCAAGTTGGATCCAAAAGCTGAGAAGTGCATCTTTATTGGTTACCCATTGATTATTCTCTGCAGCAGAAAGGGTATAGATGCTATAACCCTTCTACTCGTAAGTTTACAGTGAGCAGAGATGTTGTTTTTGATGAGATGAGCAGCTGGTATAAACCAGTAAATGTGATGATTGATGTAGATGCACAAAATGGTAATGCTGCACAGAATTCACAGCAGCAATCACAAAATATTAGTGGACCTGGAGTGTCCTCTAGCAGTGGTTCACATACTTCGCCATGGACAGGCAGATTGAGATCAAGAGCAATGCAGGGAGTGGTATGCAGGTATCACGAAAAGGAAAAGAGAAGGTAGATCAGCCCATGTTTGATGTGAATGTAGGTCACTCTTGTGTGGATGGTGAATCCAGTGGCTCAGAATAGAGCATTGATGATGAGTTGGTTATTCGTTCTGTTGTTACACCTGGAGTAAGGAAGACCAGGGATGTTTTGAGAGCACCTGGAAGTGAGCCTATTTTGTGCAGGTCTACCAAGGTTAGGTATCCTGTGGATAGGCTGAAATATGATGGATTTACAGCCATTCACTATGCCTATATGGTCAAAGTGATATAGGAACCAGAACCCACTTCTTTTGAGCAAGCCATGGGAAATGAAAAATGGGAGAAAGCAATGGATGAAGAAATGGATGCCTTGGATGCTAATGCTACATGAGAATTGGTGCCTTTGCCTAAAGACAAGAATGCAATTGGCTGTAAGTGGGTTTATAAGATCAAGCACAATGCAGATGGTTCTATGAATAGATACAAGGCAAGATTAGTTGTCAAGGGGTATGCATAGACATATGGCATTGATTATGAAGAAACCTTCAGTCCGATTGCAAGGATGGCAACCGTAAGAGCAGCCATTGCTATGGCTGCATCATAGATGGATGTAAAGAATGCCTTCTTGCATGGTGATTTGCAAGAAGAGGTCTTTATGTTCATGCTACTCATCCTGAGTTTGTTTGCAGGTTGAAGAAAGCCTTGTATGGCTTGAAGCAAGCACCTAGAGCATGGTCTGACAAGATAGGACAGTATCTTGTCACTATTGGCTTTCAGATTTCCAAGGCAGATTTATCGCTCTATGTGAGAAAAACAGAGAAAGGGATTATGCTGCTGGTCATTTATGTTGATGATTTGATCATCACAGGTGATAGTGATGAAGATATCCTTCATGTGAAAATGCTATTGAGGCAGAAGTTTGAGATGAAGGATTTGGGAGAGCTGCGCTATTTCTTGGGCATTGAGGTGATTAGATCACCAAGTGGGATACAGCTCTTGCAGAGGCAGTATGGACTAGACATGCTATCCAAATATGGGATGATAGGCTGTAAGCCTATTTCAGTTCCTTTGGAGCAGAATGTGAAGCTGAGCGCAGATGCAGGTGAGCTTCTGGAAGACCCTACTATGTACAGACGCATAGTAGGAAGTTTGATTTACATGACTATTACCAAGCCAGATTTGAGCTATCCTGTTGGGTTGGTAAGTCAGTTTATGCAGGCTCCACGGAAACCGCATTTGGATGTGGCTAGACGCATACTCAGGTATGTGAAGTCCACATTGCAGTATGGACTATTTTATGAGGATGGGGTTCAGATACAGTTGCATGGATACACTGATGCTGATTGGGCTGGTAGTATTTCTGATAGATGATCTACCAGTGGTGGATATGTGTTCTCTTTTGGGAGTGCTGCAGTCACTTGGAGCAGCAAGAAACAGCCTACAATTTCCTTGTCGAGCACAGAGGCTGAGTACAAGGGTGCAGCAATGGCTGCATGTGAGATAGCTTGGTTGCATAAGCTACTCTATGATATGCATCAGTCTACAGATGGGCCAGTTGTCATTTATTGTGACAACATGAGTAGTATACACTTGGCAAAGAACCCAGTCTTTCATGCTAGAACAAAGCACATTGAGGTGCATTATCACTATGTGCAGGAGAAAGTGTTACTAGGTCTTATTGATCTAGTTTATGTCAACACAGAGGATCAGGTAGCTGACATATTCATGAAAGCATTGGGCGTAGAGAAGCTGCGCAAGTTCAGAGACCTGCTTGGTGTGCAGGAATTGGGATTGAGCTCGAGGGGGAGTGTTGAGATATCGAGCTCCACTCGCGATATGCCAGGGTGACCGTTGTGTATTTATGTCACCGACTTGTTAGCTGGAGATGCGGTTGGTACACCGCCCATGAATAATAGCTGGATGACAGCTATCCTTATCTACACTAGTTCGTGGCTCAGTTAGTATGCCACCTTAGTTAGTTGAGTCTGGTTTGAGACCCACATATAGGGTTCTTCTATTTCTTTGTACTTGAGTTCTTTTGGCTTTCACAACTAAGAAGAGGAAAAGTGTTTTCAGCCTCCACCTTTGTGTGTACTCCCCCATTGTGCTTGTGAGAAAGCCTCAAGTGAGACTCCTTCCCTCTCTCCCACTATCTTCACATGATCTACCTTCTCTTTTCCTATTCGTGATACCTGCATACCACTATCTGCATTGCTTTGAGGAGATTCTCCTGATCTCAATCTGCCTGTCCATGGCGAAGTATGTGAACCACTGCTAGGGGACACTACAGGTCCACTAATATTTTGTGATTGCTGTTGTGAATTCTGTGCAACATTACCATTTTGTGCATCTACATCATCAATCACATTTACTGGTTTAAATCAACTGCTCATCTCATAAAAAACAACATCTTTGCTCATTGTAAACTTACGAGTAGAAGGGTTATAGCATCTATACCCTTTCTGCTATAGAGAATAACCAATAAAGATGAACTTCTCAGCCTTTGGATCCAACTTGGACCTCAACTCATCGGGCACATGAACATAGGCAATGCAACCAAAAATTTTCAAATGAGAAATATCTGGTTTCCTACTAGTATACATCTTCTCTGGCATCATGCCATGTATTGCTACAGTGGGAGTCCTGTTCATTATGTAAACTGCTGTAGCAACTGCTTCAGCCCAATAATAATCTCGTAGGTCTTTTTCATTTAGCATGGCTCGAGATACCTCTCCAATATGCCTGTTTTTCCTTTCTGCAAGTCCATTTGGCTGTGGGGTATGACTGCATGAATATTGCTACTTTATGCCATGCTCCTGCAGGAACCTTGCAAACTCATTTGAGAGGTACTCTCCCCCTCCATTTGATCTTAGGCATTTTATTTGCAGGCCAGTTTCTTTTTCAACCATAGCTTTAAAAGCTTTGAAATGCCCAAACACCACTTTTATTTTTCATAAAATACACCCAAACTTTTGTGTTGTAGTCATCAATAAAAGTGGCAAAATAATGATAGCCTCCAATAGATGCAGCTTTAGTAGTCCACACATTAGAGTGGATTAATTCCAATGGCTTCTTATTCTCTTAAACATGTCTAGGAAATGGTTTCCTTGCATGTTTTCCAAATTCATAGGCTTCACATACCTTATGCATTTCTGTAACTTTGAATTTAGGCAATTCTGCAATAATATTTTGGGCTTTCATTGATTTAAGTCACTGTACATTAACATGACCAATGTGTTTATGCCAAATATCAATATGTGCAACTACACCGGTCCCATGTGCAAACATTGCTACACTCAATTCAGGCATGTCCGCATCCAACGTAAACATCCTGCCCTTCTTCTTTCCTTTTACTATCAATCGACCGTTATTTTTCATATCCTCAACAAAGCATCCATGAGGATTAAATCTGACCTGCAAGCCCTGCTCCACCATTTGACCAATAGAAACTAGGTTCTTGGTGATATTTGGGACATGAAATACATCAAACATCTATTTCTTTTTCCCATCCTGCATAGACAAAGGAATTTTACCTATCTGCACAATAGGATGTGCAGTATCATTACCAGTCTCCACAAATCGTAGTCTTCTCATTTTCCTTGCATCCTGCATCCATTCTGCATGACCTGTCATGTGGTTTGACGCACCTGAGTGAACATACCACACATCATTGCTTTCTTCTGCACTTGTCACAGAATTGGTCATGTGTTGCACCAGAAATAGATGCTCATTTCTATCATCACCCTGTCTACTAGAAGATGCATAATTCCCTTGCTGCAATTTTCCATTCATGATGTCATTCTGCTTTTTATAGCAGTCTTTAGCCATATGACCCATTTTACCATAGTAGTAGCATTCAACATTGCTGTTTGCATTTTGGCCTCTTTGCCATCCACCACGACCTCTTTGGCTCCCCCTGCCTCTAGAGTTACCATGTCCTCCTCCATAGGACTAGTTTTCTTGAGTTTGCTGCATAGTTTGATTTCTACCATGGCCTCCAGATCGACCTGCTCTACCTCTGCCTCTACCTCTTCCATCATTTGAGTAGAAGACAGTTTCTTTTGAAGTTCCTCCTCAAGAAGATGGACCACCATTTCTCTACTCTTTAGAAATTAGAAGAGCAAACAACTCCTCAAAATCAAGAAATTTTTCACAGAAGGCAATGGATGTTCGAAACTGTGCATAATCCTTTCCTAGACCATTCAAGGTCACAGAAACTAAATCATCATCTTCCACTGGCGACCCAATGGAAGCAAGTGCATCTGTAATTTTCTTCACCTTCATGTGGTAGTCATTGATGCTCATATTTTCTCTCTACACATTGTGCAACTCCTGCTTGAGCTACATTTTCCTGGCATGTGTATTTGTGCTGTACATTTTTGCCAAAGTATCCCATGCCTCCGTTGGTGTACTTGCATCCTGAATATGCACAATCATAGAATCTGAAATACTGATAGACAGCCAGTACATAACTTTTCTGGCTCTCTCATGCCATCCTTTAAATTCCTGCATTTCCTGTTGATTGGGAACATTAGGAAGAACTGGTTCTTCTTCATTTCCTGTAATGAACTCCTAATAGCCTTTTCCCATAACGAAATTCGTCATTCTGGAAGTTGTTCTTGTCAAGCTTTTCAGTGACAATTTGTGAAAGTAAATCAGATGCCATTACAGAACACTGCAAAATATTCTGTCACTGCAAAAAACACAACTTCTACCTCATAAGGGCAAATCTGCAAACTGACAAAAGTGGTATTTGACCACACAGTCACTTCCTAGTGATGATTTTGCATGAAAGGATGTTTCTGTAACTCCCAATATCTCTGCGCACAGGCATACGATGCAATTTTTACGGCAACTGGTCGCACAGCAAAAATAGGGCCTTTTTCTCAGTGCTTGCGGAGAGCTTCCACCTCCAAAACGGGGCCCCGAAATGGCCTCGAATTAGAAAAATAAAGTCACTACCCTCTCATCACACCACGAAGGGCATCTTAATCTGAGACAATGCACTCTCGCCATACCCTGAAGGGCATCTCAATCAGAAAAATAAACCCTCAGCATATACTGCCCTCTCACCACACCGCGAAGGGCGTCTCAATCTGAGACAATGCACTCTTGCACTTTCCGGCTGTGCTACCTACAGAGATTTGATCCCAAACTCGAAAAAGGAAAGCAACACTGGTCCTCTTACTAGGACACCGTGAACTTGGTTTGCTTTCTTGAGCTCCTTACCATGAACTAGGCTCTGATACCATGTGAAGATAGTGGGAGAGAAGGAAGGACTCTCACTTGCAGCTTTCTCACATACACAATGGGCGAATACACACAAAGGTGGAGGCTGAAAACAGTTTTCCTCTTCTTAGTTGTGAAAGCCAAAAGAACTCTAGTAGAAAGAAATAGAAGAACCCTATATGCGAGTCTCAAACCAAACTCAGCTAACTAAGGTGGCATACTAACTGAGCCACGAACTAGAGTACATAAGGATAGCTGTCATTTATTCATGGGTGGTGTACCAACCGCATCTGCAGCTAACAAGTCAGTGACATAAATGCACAACGGTCACCCTGGCATATCATGAGTGGAGCTCGATATCTCAACAGCAATTAGGAAAGTGTGGGCTTATGCTATGGCTTAGAAGATTGATGTGTTCGAGGTATTTCAGAAGTTGAAAATCAGCCAGGTAGAATGCTTAAATGCCTACAGACTGACAATGATGGAGAGTATCTCTCTCATGACTTTTAGCATTTCAGTGATATATGTGTGATCAAGAGGGAGCTCATGTCACCTCATACTCCAGAGAAAAATCTAATTGTAGAAAAGATGAAGTGCACCATTCAGAAAAGGTTGCAATGTATGCTTTCCAATGAGCCCTCTCAAGTTAGATTTTCGTGGGAAACACCATCTTATAGGGTTTAGACAGCCATCTTTAGCACATGAAGCCATTCAATCGAAAGAAGATAATCCAATTCACTTAGTAAGAGAGGCAACATGCACAAGATGAAAAGGCGGAGGTGCAAGGTAGTCCTATTCATGAGACTTAAAAAGATGTCACCAATTAAATTGTTTAAGAGTGCCTTCACTCTTAGCTAGAGAAAAATTAGTTAAGTACAGTGCATAACTCAAGCATCATATAGTCATTGTTTGACTCTAATGATTGTACATTGTATTGTTAGTAAGTTTTCAAACTCTTGCAAAGTGTATCTATAGATTTCGAATCATATTGTAACAAATACAGTAGTTGTATTGAATTTAAGCCATTGCATCATCAAGTCACTGATTTTCTCTAGGAACTTTAGTATACATGTATTGAATTTGTAAAATTTACATAATATAGTCAGTGCTCTGCTCTATTGAGCTATACATTGTACATTTTGTTACAAAGTTCCTAATCTCTATCTGTCCACCTTTGGTTCACAAAAGTCTTTGAATGTCTCCATTCCGCATATCTCCGTGCAGCTGGCTAGTGAGTTATCCAGAATTTGCCTTCTTCTTTCTTATTGGGACATCTTGAATGCTAGTTTGACTTGTGATGCCACCACTTTTTTCTTACATGGCAATCTTTGTCAATACATCGATAAAACCACTAGAAAAAACCTTTGAGGTTGTTTGCCTTTTCTGCTCCTCCAAAATGTTGTGTATGTCAAAAATATGCATTTTGTGTTGTGTAATGAGACTTCTCCATTCCTTGAGTGGACCAAATTGCAGGGCATCCATAGTTTTTAACAAAATATGGAAGATGGTTATAGATTATATTCTACATTTACAATAAACAAGAAGACACATTGTGTTGTTAAGAGATAACATAAGGAAATGCCAGTAAGAAAATATGAAATTTTATTACCATGTAATGTGTTATGTTGCAAGCTGTCCAATCTTCTTTCATTGATTTTCCAAAAGTCTGTAGTTCCTCTTCCAATGCACGGTGATCATTCTTGGTCCAAGTCTGTTTGTCGAAAAGTATGAAAATCTTGTCTAAGTATTTCCATACTTTTGTTTTTACAGTTCGTGCAATTTTGTCTGCTTCACGATCTTCAATTGCATTGTGTACGTGCCTCTAAATACCATATTGCACTCTTGAAACATAACGTAATTGTCTGCTTGGTTTTCTTTTGCTTTGTGGCTGTGATAAAAATCTACTAGCTTTCACTACACCAATAGATGGATTGATGGGAGCTTCCGTTTGATTTTTTGATTTTTCTAGATCTATGGTAATATGAACATCTTGTCCATGGAGACAATACTTTCTCGATTGCTTGATGTGCCTCCTTCCTACACTTTTCAAGACGAACCTTTCAAGCAAAACCAATGTAGCAAAATACCAACTTCTCAATAATCTAACATAAAGTGCATAATGTACACATATGTTTGTTACACAAAGGGATATCATTAATGGCTTTTAAATTCAGGTCAACCTTATCTCTGTTAGATGCTTTCCTCCAACATTTGGGATCCATGACATACGTTGGCTACCTATCATAAAGGCATGGAGATTTCAAATTACCTCCTTTGCTTATGTTCAACATACAATTGAGGGTCTTGAGGTTGCCTACCATATGCCAATCAACTTGGAAATCAGCTTTGCCGTCAACATGCAAACACTCTCCTTGAACTTGATATTTAATAATTGCAGGTATTTCTATATATTGGAATACCCAATCAAGAGTTTGGTGGTCGTCTATCTTAGCTTTTCATTGAAAATTCAATTGAAGAATCAGACATTAAGAAATACATTATACTTCTAAAAAAATCACTTTCAATCCAAGTGTGTGCTTAGCTCAAATGCACCTAGCCACCAAATGTGTTTTCTTTATTGCACACTGAAGTACTTTGAGTCTACTATTGTAATTGATAGATCAAGAGCTTAATTTGTTAGAATGATGGTCACTTGTTCAATCTTTTTCTCCTTGAAAATTTCACATTCATCCATCTTTATAACAAATTTCAGAAGCCCTTGGCATTTATTCAAATGTCATACCATAAAACTAAACCATTCTCATGTGAATGTGTTAAAGATCGATAAAAATGTTATTAAAAGAGTTATATACAATGGTCCCCTTGTCACTTTTGTACACTCCTTCAATTTTCATATAATTTCCAATATAATAATCTACTTGTTAGTTGAGTAGGCCTCTTAACTTCCATGCTTTTGCAGGCTTTGGCAAGAGCACATGTTTTATACTTTAATCTTTCAAGGTGTAAGAAAACAATACGTCTATGCTCAACATATTAACAGGATCTCGTACGCAAGAGAGAAAACCAGATAGTATGGAGAATCAAAAATTTGATTACTATAGAACTGATACAATGGATGGCGCTACCTCCTAACCATGTGCTCTTGTGAAAGAAGCTTCGATGGTGAGCTAGAAACATAGAAGACGGAGGTTGGATGCTAAGGAACTAGGGTTGCTGTAGACAGTGATGAAATGGGCTTCACCGGCTTGCTCTTATATAGCCACCAATCAGTTAGGCTCAGTTGGGTGACTGACCCAGTCTGCCCAAAACGATCGATTGGGGGTCGGTCCCAAAATAGGCCATCGACCACACGATAGAACCGGTGCACAAAATAGAGCAACTGACCTATGGTCACCATTCGGCCCACAGCCATCTGAGATCATCTGGGACTCCAAACGGGCCCCACAACTCGAGAGTGGGCTGCCTCGAGAAATGCTCCATCTACCCTCAATGCGGTCAGTCATGGGATGCCTTCCCACACTTGCATGTAGCCTACTTGGCAGTGAACCAACTCTATCTGAAGCTGTCTAGCCATCAAGCCACACATGGCCCCCATCTGGTGTCCAAACCAAGACCTACCGGATAACTGAGCTACTCAAATGCCTTCTCCTCATATGGGGGGCTTATAAGTAGAGTTAGCTGGTTCCCACATAGTTACACAAGAGTGGAGCATTGATATCTAACAGCCCCCCTCAATGTCCACTTGCAAGTGAACTTACTTTTTCGATCCAATGCCAAGTCGATGAAGATGCCTCTCCAGCAAGTCTCTTCCAAGAGTCTTTGTGAAGATGTTCGTAGCATTCTCTGTAGCCGGACAATACACCAAGTCGACCTCTCCATCCATGATGAGCTCACGTACAAAGTGATATTGAATCTCAATATGTTTTGTGTGAGCGCGGAACACAGGGTTCTTTGCAATCGCCATGCAACTTTGATTGTCACATGATAACTGTGTAGGCTTGTTCTGCACGGCACCCATGTCCCCTAAAATCCTCCTCAACCACACTGCCTCATAAGAAGCAAAGCATGCTGATTTGTACTCAGCCTCCATATAAGAAAGAGTAACTATAGGTTGCTTCTTGCTGACCCATGACACAGCTCTAGATCCAAGTGAGAAACAGTAACCTATCACTGATCTCTTGCTGTCCACGTCTCCTGCCCAATGCGAGTCACAGAATCTGGTCAAGATGTTGCCCTTGGTATAGGTGATGCCATAATCAAGTGTGCCTTTGATGTATTTCAGCACCCGCATCCCTGCCCTCCAATGGTTCTCTCGGGGCTTATTAGAAAACTTGCTTAGTACACCAGTCGCAAAGTTGATTCCGACCATGTGTTGCACAACTAAATCAAACTGTCCACAAGCCTTCTGTACTTTGCTTCATCCACCAGCCGTGATGAATCCTTGTTTGAGAGCTTCACGTCAACCTCCATAGGGGTACCAACTATCTTGCACTTAGCCATGCCAAATGTCTTCAATATCTCTCTAGCATACTTTAGCTGTGAAATGAAGATCTGTTTCGGCTCTTGCCAAACTTCAATCCGCAAACAAAAATGCATCAGTCCGAGGTCTGTCATTTCAAACTCTCTTCCTGGTAAATGCTTTGTCTATGAGATCTTCTCTTCATGGTTCCCTGTTATGACAAGGTCATCCACATAAAGGACCACAATCATACCCCTGCAACTTCTCTGAAGATATACAAATTTGCATCTGATGGGCTTGTCCTGAACCCATTTTGCAGAAAGTAGTCATCAATTCACTGGTACCACGCTCATGGGGCCTGTTTCAGCCCGTAAAGTGCCTTCTTCAGTTTACAGACTTTACCTTCTAAACCAGGGATCACAAAACCTGGTGGTTGTTCCATGTATACCTCCTCCTTGAGATCCCCATTCAGAAAGGCAGATTTTACATCCATTTGAAACATGGGCCAACTTCCCTGGGTAGCTAAACTCAAAACACTGCGAATTGTGGTTAGTCGAGCTGTGGGAGCAAAAGTATCCTGATAATCAAAACCATGTACTTGTGCGAATCCTTTTGCCACAAGCCGAGCCTTGTACTCATCCAATGTGCTGTTGGACTTGTACTTGGTCTTGTACACCCACTTGGTGCCGATTACCTTGCATTTTGGTGGATGATCCATAAGGTCCCAAATGTTGTTCTTCATTATGGAGCCATACTCCGACTGCATAGCCTCCATCCTCCTGTCATCACCTTGTGCTGCTTCAAGACACTTGGGTTCATCAGCACGGATCACCTCTGTCATCAATGCGTAGTTGACCAAGTGTTCCTGCGCCCTTCTTTGCTCCTCTAATCTCTTGGACCGGTGGTGTTCGGATGGTTCCTCCTCAATGGCTGGAGGTTCTCTGCCATCCAAAAGTTGCTTTACCCACTTCGAGAATCGCCGTTGCCATTGTGGTTCTGCAGGCTCTTCTTCATCTTCTTTATCTTGAATCCTCCCAAGAACCATTGGGGGAGTTCGGTCTGCTATTGGTGGTGGTACTGGATGGATATCCTGGTCCTGGTTATCTGGGAAGGAAGCATCCTCCTCCAATTGATGCGGCTGTTCTTAGAAGACCACATCGCAACTTACTATTACCTTCTTGGTAACAGGGTTATAGAGTTGGTAACCCTTCGCCTCTTCACTGTAGCCCAAGAAAATACACTTTCGGCTCTTCGGTTCCCATTTGGTCCTGTTAGCATCAGGGACATGCACAAAACAGTCACATCCAAAAACTCTGAAATGTACAGCTGAAGGTTTCTTACTAGAAAAGGCCTCCAGTGGAGTCATCCCGTTCACAGCCTTCGTGTAGCTACGATTCAGAATGTAAACTATTATGTTACATGCTTCAGCCTAGAAAGACTTTGGAAAATCTTTCCCTTTCATCATACTCCTACCCATTTTGCAGATGACACGCATCTTGTGCTCTACTACTCCATTTTACTGTGATGTATGTGGCAAGGGTTTCCGCCTCTTGATCCCATGACTTTTGTAGTAACTTTCGAATTCAGTTGATGTGAACTCTCCACCTCTGTCTGATCTCAATTTCTTCACCTTCCTCTGTGTTTCTTTCTCGACCATTACATGCCATTTTTTGAACTTACTAAAAGCCTCGTCTTTAGTCTACACTAAGTATATCCATATCCTTCTACTGTAGTCATCAATTAGTGTCATGAAGTAGTAGGAACCACCCTCTCCATCTTTTCATAGAGGTCCATGTGAACGACCTCTAGAGGAGCCTTTGCCCTGCTAGCCTCTTTAAGAAAGGGCTACCGATGCTACTCCATCATGCAAGCTTCACAAACATCGGGTAGATCTGTAATTTCTGGTAGGTCTGCAATCATTCCACTTTTATGCATCTCCTTCAAAGAACTAAGGTTTAGATGACCAAACCTCTCATGCCACAGCTTAGTGTTCTTCACATCGGCTCGAGCACTGAGAGCTGAGAGTTCCTAGATGTTGTTGCACCGTGTACCTTTACCAATGACTTCCCTTGAAGATCCAGAATATGTGCACCATTCTTATTGAATTGAACTTTGAGGTCCCGATCCGTGATCACAGAAACGGACAACAAGTTCCTCTTGATATCTGGCACATAAAGAACATCGGACAACTGTTTTACAACTTCATCTAACTTGAGAGCAATCATACCTTTTCCTTTTGCTGGACATTTCGCATCATTGCCGACTGCTACCAGGATGTCATTCCCTACCGGATGTAGAGAGGTATACCAATCCTTCCGACTAGTCATGTGGCACGATGCACCACTGTAAATAATCCAAGGTTCATTTGTAGGTACATGAACTGCCTCCGTGCAAATCTCCTCAATTACTACGAGCAGCTCTACTGGTATTGCATGCGCGCTATTGCTAAACTCTTTCTTTACTCCATTCTTCTCATCTGCAATCTTCTTTCGGCACTCATTCTGCTTGTGCCCTGCCTTGTTGCAATAGAAGCACTTGATCTTCTTCTTTCTCTTTTTATCATAAGAAGAAGATGGGTTACCAGAGTCCTTATCCTTACCTTTCTTTGATCTAGTCTAGAAAGCCGAACCTTCTCCAGTCATCTTTTGATGCATCTCCTCCTCCAGAAGCATCGTGCTCAAATCCTCAAAGTTGAGGAGCGGATTTCTGTTTTGCATATTCAGCATCATAACAAGACCATCATACTTTGGTGGGAGAATCCGTATGCACCTTCGTGCTAGATTCTCGCTGGTGATGGTGATGCCAATCGCAATCATCTGATCGTGTAGATTCTTCACCCTGGTGATGAATGTATCTGCCGCTTCAGACTTAGACAGTTTCTCGTTCGCGAGTTGAGTATCCAGATTCTGAATCCATGTCAGATTCGTGGCCTTGTACTGATTTTTCAAGACCATCCATGCCTCCTCCGCTGTGGTGACATGTTGAATTAATGCCATGACGGAATCACTTACACTGCAGACAACAGAACATAGTGCATCTGCAATTCTTCTTGTCCACACGAGAATCTCATCCGCAGTTGGTACTATTTGTTGTCCTGCATTGGCTGGATCTGGTCTCGCAATCGGCCTCACGTCCACCCCAATAGCAGTGTCCCGAAGCTCATATGCACTTAGGATGCTCTTCATCTTGAACTTCCAGAGTTGATAGTTAGAGCCATCCAATTTTTCGCTTTCGTCGAATGGTGGGATTCACAGTCTTGCGGGCTGGGCCATCTCTCACAATCTGCTCACAAATAGAAACACACTACCAAATCTTCTTGCTAGAGTCCAGGCTTTGATACCATGTAAGAAAACAATACAACGTCTGTGCTCAACAGATTAACGAGATCTCGTATGCAAGAGAGAAAACCAGATAGTATGGAGAATAAAAAATTTGATTACTATAGAACTGATACAATAGATGGCGCTGCCTCCCAACCATGCGCTCCTATGAAAGAAGCTTCGATGGCGAGTCGGAAACAGTAGAAGATGAAGGTTGGATGTTAAGGAATCAGGGTTGCAAAAGCCAGTGATGAAATGGGCTTCATGGGCTTGCTCTTATATAGCCACCACAAGTAGTCCGTTAGGCTCAATTGGGTGACCGACCCAGTCCACCCAAAACGGTCGACTGGGGGTTGGTCCCGAAATAGGCCACCAACCACATGTTATTGCTTTGTTCAAACTTTATAGTAGTTATGAGTCTCTAAATTGTGTTTTTTTGTTGGAAAGTGGATGCACAAGAAGGGAGGAAGAACATTAAACTAGCTCTTACATCAAGTGCAAGGAAATGGATGAAGTGCCATCACCTCCTAAGAATGGTGGACAATCAAAGCCTTGAGCCTACAAGAAATTATACTCCTCTTAGGAATTCAAAATTCTTTTACTCCCCTACCATCACTGCTTGTATTATGCTTCCACCTTCATATCTATCAATGCTAAACATATTAATTTCTTTTTATTGGATCCCCTACCCAATATGCATTTGTAATTGCTTGTTTCCCACCTTCCACATGTTAATTTGTAATGCTATGTGGATAGGGTTCGAGTAGGGTTCTCAACTGGCTTTGCAAAATGGAAGCACAAGGGAAGAATAATCTCCATACACTCTCCTAACTGAGTGGCAACATCAACATTGCATTTTTTAGGAAATACACCCTACCTCCACTTTTTCCCCTTCTTCATACTCTTTCTAGGGTCATTTCCTAGTCTTCTATTTTCTCATAGGAAAAAAGGAACTCTTTTTTGGGCCTTGTAAGAAATTCACAATTTCCTTATTTTTTATTGCTCCAAAATGTGCAAAAATTAATTGGCATTAAATGCTCATATCATATTCTCTCTTTAAAGCATTTTCACCTCGTCCAGACTCATGTGGGCATTAAATTTTCATGACAGAATCCCATAACTAATGTCTAAGAATCTTTGTTTTTTAAAAATTTTAACCTCCACATGGAAGATAAACATGGATTTATCATGGTAAATATGGACTTATTGTTGTTGACTTATGTAGGACCCAAGATTCCATGGTCAAGAAAAATTTAAGAAAAAAAATTCTTAAATTTTTAAACATCCCCGCAAAATATTAACACGGATTTATCACGGTAGGTCCATACCTAATACTTTGTTTTATTAAAGTTGATGAGGATGTGAAGCAATGGGACAATGTACAATGCAAGCACAAAGTTCAGGAGCAAGGTAAGTCTTTTTGCTTTTGCAATTTTGAATGCAACACAAAGACAATGATTACTTGATGATAATAGCAATTGAAAAACGCTTTTGTTTGTGATTGTTATAGGAAAATTCTTAAGCTTAGAAAAACTCTTTTGTTTGTGCTTGTTATAAGAAAATTCTTGAGCCTCAAAAAGAAAATGTTGATCCTAAAGCCCTTCTAGTAAAACAAATGAAACGTTTACAGTCAACTACAAATGCAAAAAGCATGCTAGAGGAGAAAAAAAATAAATAATCAAATACAATGTTGTGCAACAATTTGTAGATAGAAACAAAGTTGATGTGAACGTAATCCAAGGGCCACTCAGCGAGAGTGGAGGGAGCAGGAAAGGTTACACTTCCATTCTCAATGTAGCACCAACAACCTTGTGTTAGATATCAATGCTCCACTCTCGTGTAACTACGCGGGAACCAGCTAACTCTACTTATAAGCCCCCCATATGAGGAGAAGGCATTTGAGTAGCTCAGTTATCCGGTAGGTCCTAGATTGGACACCAGATGGGGGCCATGTGTGGCTTGATGGCTGGACGGCTTCAAATAGAGTTGGTACACTACCAACTAGGCTACATGCAAGTGTGGGAAGGCATCCCATGACTGACTGCATTGAGGGTAGATGGAGCATTTCTCGAGGTAGCCCACTCTTGGGTTGCAGGGCCTGTTTGGAGTCCCAGATGATCCCGATTGGCTGTGGGCAGAATGATATCCGTAGGTTAGTTGCTGTATTTTGGATCCCTATGGATAACACAAGAGCAGTTTGGAGGCAAAGGAATGGTTGAGAGAATTAGCATATGCCTTGGTGCCATATGAGCCGAAGTGGTTGTAACAAGAGAGAGTGAGAGAGAAAGTGGTACAAGGAATAGGGTTGGCCCTCCCTTCAAATGGTGACTTGTATAAAAGGCCAAGTGTTTCACTTTGGTCTTCATTGTGTACTTTCAAGGAATGGAATGGAAGCTATCTTTTCTCTCATTCTCTTGCATTGAGTTTCTTTGTTCTCCCTCACTACTCCCTCACCCCCATCCCCCTCCCTCATGCTCTTTTCTCCCTTCTTTCCCCCTCTCCCCTCACTTCCCCTTTCCTTGTGGAATCAATTGCACATGATTTGGTATACGGTTGGGTGACACAAGTGGGCTATTTGTGCATATGGAGCTCCCACAAGGATTTGTTCAAGAGTAGAGGCTTCAACGGCATTCCCCAAGATCCCCATGACACGTGAGTCACCACCGGAGACCACACATTTTTGGCACCATTACCGGGGCATTCAAGGTATGCTTCGGTAATGCACAAGCTTTCTATCGATATCCACCCATTGCACAATGCTTCTAGCTTACCTATAGGTGTTGTTAGTGGAGTATATGCTGGTTTGGATGGAGAGATAAGTGTGGTTTGGATGTAGGAACAATAGAAACACCCATTTCCATCCATAAAGTGGTTTTTGCTCATTTGAGCTTGTTTTTTAGTACTTTTGTTGCCACATTGTAGGAGCAACTAGTAGGGATGATTGCTAAGGTGTGTATGGAGTCACATTATGATGCTCATTTTGATGCTTTTCAGTGGTTATTTTTGTCCTCTTTTGTTTGAAGTAGGTAGAATAGGTAGTGTATCTTCCATTTGTCTTCTCAAACCTTGAATAGAAACTTCAAAATCTCTAGAGAGCATAAAAAACCAGTCGGCGACTATGCCAAACTAGGAGTCGCTGCTATAAATTTAAAGCAGTGACTCAAGAATGCAACGACAACTGACATGTGGAATGATGGTTGGCCACCCACCCCCATCCACCTCACCTAACTCCATGTGGCAGTTAATGAACTCACAGCTATCACTTCATAGGTCAACCCCCGCTCTAGTGCAATGAATGAGGGTCGCTTTATTGCTAACACAGTGACTCGTGACCCACTATTGACTCTGTGCCAACATGAACTTATGTAGAAAGAGAATGTGATACAACTTTGTGTTAGAACTTTGTGTTACAACTTTGTGATACAACTTTGTGATACAACTTTGTGTTACAACTTCTACATGTAGAAAGAGAATGTGTTACAACTTTGTGTTACAACTTTGTGATACAACTTTGTGTTACAACTTCTACATGTAGAAAGAGAATGTGTTACAACTTTGTGATACAACTTTGTGTTACAACTTCTACATACAACTTCTACAAGTAGAAAGAGAATGTGTTACAACTTTGTGTTACAACTTCTACATGTAGAAAGAGAATGTGTTACAACTTTGTGTTACAACTTTGTGATACAACTTTGTGTTACAACTTTGTGTTACAAATGTGATACAACTTTGTGTTACAACTTTGTGTTATAACTTTGTGATACGACTTTGTGATACAATTTTGTGTTACAATTCCTACATGCAGAGAGAGAAGCTCTCCAACTTGTATAAATACCCCATAATGGAATGAAGCCCACACTCTTTAGGGCATTGTGTTGAGTCTACTTTGGTATTCCAAGCATTTGTCTCAAGTGTCCATGCTTCCTTGCACTCCATGTCCAAAAGCATGTCCTAACCTTGCAACTCCTCCTCCCCTCTCCTCCAACCTTACAACCCATCCTCTCCCTCTCCTCCTCCCTCCTCCTCCTCCCTCCTCCTCCTCCTCCTCCCTCCTCCTCCTCCTCCTTTCCCCTCCTCCTCCCTCCTCCTCCTCCCTCCTCTCTCTTCTTTCCCCCATGCTCTTACACCTTCTTCCTCTCCCACTCCTATGCTCCCCCTAAACCCTTTGTTCCTCATCCCTTAAAACTCCATGATCTACAAGGGAGACGAGTTCTCCACCATGTACTCTACCTTGAACCTTGGAAGATCCTTCTAAACCTTGGAACTCCTTCTAAACCCTGGAACCTCCTTCTGAACCTTGGATCCTCCTCCTAACCCTGGACTCATTCTAAACCCTGGAACTCCTTCTAAACCCTAGAACCTCCTTCTAAACCCTGAAACCTCCTGCTAACCCTGGAACCTCCTTCTAACCCTTAAACTCCTCCTAAAACCTACAACCTCCAATGAAGGCGAAAGCCTTCATTACCTCAACAAAGATGATTTATGTTCCTTTTACACATGCATGCACTTTGTTTGCTCACCACACTTAAGCCTACATCTCTCACCGAAACACGACTCGAGGTCCTAAGCTATATGTATACTACAATATACAACTCTAATATATCTATAGGTGACAAAAAGCCTTAGAACCCTGCATACTGAGAGAACCATGCTCTTCCTACGAAAGCAGTAGGAAAGAGCCAACATTTA